>NW_011888879.1:3630778-3645748 GCF_000151845.1 Pteropus vampyrus
ACACAGTGAATAAATCTAAACTCCTTATCCATTACCATGAGGGCATCAGTGATCTGTCCCCTGCCTTTCTATATGATCTCATCTACCAGAATGCCTCATCCTTGTTCACTGTGCTCTAGCACATTTCTTCTGCTTTGCTCAGTAGCAGTTGTTTCAAACTGTTATCCTTATCTAGAATGTTCCTTCTGAAGATTTTTCCATGGCTGGATCCTTCTCCATGTTCAATTCTCAGTTCAAATTTCCCCTCTTAGAAAGGCCTTCTCCAACCAGCTAAGCTAAAGCAACTACTACAGCTATTTCATTTTCTTTATGGCATTTATTTCTACCTGATATTATCTTGATTTGTACATTTATGTATTTATTATCTGTGTCTCCTCTCTGGAATTTCATGTCTATGAAAGCAGCGGCCTTGTTTGTATTGTTCACTACTCTTAGAACAGTGTCTGACACTTAAAAAGCATTAAAATAAAAATATTCAATAAATGTATAAGAATAGACTTCATAAAAGAAGTAGACTATGTGTTGATTCTTGAAAAAAAGGGTAAACCCTTAAAAAACAGAGATATCCACTCTGGAAAATAGTTTGGCAGTTTCTTCTAAAACTAAAAATTTCATTACCATGTATATCAGTTTTCTATTGATGCTATAAACAAATTTCCACAAACTTATTGGCTTAAAACAACACATTTATTATCTACATTTCCAGATGTCAGAAGTAAGAAATAGGTCTTTTGAGTTAAAATCAAGGTGTTGAGTTAAAATCAGTTTCTTCTAGATGCTATAGCGGAGAATGTCTCTCACCTTTTCCAGCTTCTAGAGGCCGCCTGCATGCCTTGTCTCATAGTCCCTTTCTTTATCATCAAAGCCAACAGGGTACTATCTTATATCTCTGACTCTGACTCTCTTTCCTTCCCCCAATAAGGGTCCTTTTGATTACTTTGCGTCCACAAAGATAATCCAGGAAAGTCTCCCCTCCTCATGATCCTTAATTTTTTCACATCTACAAAGTCCCTTTTGCCATGTAAAGCAACATATTCACAGGTTCCAGGGATTAGGGCATTGACATCTTTGGAGGGCCATCACTTTGCCTACTATATCATACAAACAAGCAATTGTACTCTTGTGCATTTGTCTCAGAAAAATAAAAACCTACATCCATGCAAAAACCTGTACATGAATGTTCGTAGCAGCTTTATTCATAAGCAAAAACTGGAAATAATCCAAATGTCCTTCAAAGGTTAATTGGTAAACAAACTGGCAAACTGTGCTATGTCCATACCACAGAATACTATGCAGAAAACAAACAAACAAAAGAAAACTATTAATACAGTCAATAACTTGGATGGAACTCAAGGGAATTACACTGAGTAAAAGAAAGCCAGTCTTAAAAAGTTACCTATGATTCTATTTATATAACATTCTTGAAATAACAAAACTATAGGTATGAAGAAAAGATTAGCGGTTACCAGTTTAGGGACGGGGGGTTAGCAGTACCTATAAAGGGGTAGCATGAGGAAGCCTTGTGCTGATCAAACACTTTTATATCTTGACTGAGGTAGTAGTTTCACAGAGCTACATATGTGACATAATTGCATAAAACTATATACACACACATGAATGCATGTATAAATGAGGAAATCTGAATAAGCTCTGTGTACTTTATCAAGGTCAATTTCCTGGTTTTGATATTTTACTATAACTATGAAGATGTCAACATTGGGGGAGGAGGTATAAAAGTTGCATGGTACTTCTCTGTTCATTTCTTTGCAATTTCCTGTGAAGTGATAGTTATTTCAAAATAAAAAGTAAAATAAAAAGAGGAAGAGACTCAATGTCATTGTTAATGGAGGGAATAAGTTTACAGATAATTTTTGTACCATGTGATTTTCTTAATTTCTAATTGGTGAACCAAAAAATTATTTTTAATAAGTGGTATGGGAACAACTGAATAGCCCCATGAAGAGAAAGAACCTCAATTGTACCTAACAATACACACAAATTAATTCATGATAGTGCACAGATCTACAGTTAAAGCTAAAAATAAAAAGCTTCAAGAAAAAAAAATAGGATATGATCATGAACCTAGGGTAGGCAAAGAATTTTAAATTTTATCCAGAAAGTACTAACCAAAAAAGAAACAATAAAATAATAAAAGACTGCATAAAATTTGAAAATATGCTCAGCAAAAGACTACACTAGGAAAATAAATAGACACGCCATAGATGCATAGAAAATAGTCACAATACACATATCTAACAAAGGATTTGAATATAGAATATATAAATAACTCTCCTAACTCAATAGTAAAAAGACAAACAACTTAATAAAAGACAAGACTTAAGCAGGAACTTACACAAGATGATATGTAAATATCCAATAAGCACATGAAAATGTGTTCAACATCATTAGTCATCAGGGAAATGCAAATTAAAACCACAGTGAGATACTACTACATACCTACTAGAATCATTAAAATTGAAAAGATTAACTATAATGATTACTTTTATATATCAACATGATTAAGCTATGGCACCCAGTTGTTTGGCCAAACGCCAGCAGAGATGTCGCTGTGAAGAAATTTTTAGATGTGATTAACATTAAAATTAGTAGACTTTGAATAAAGCATACACTTTTCCACAATGTAGTGAGCCTCATCCAACCAGTTGAAAGCGTTAGAGACTGAGATTCTCTAGAAACAAGAAAATTCTCAAGATGGCAACATAAAACTTTGCCTGAGTTTTCAGCCCGCTGCCCTGCAGAATTTGGAGTCAAGACTACAACATCAACTCCTGCCCGAATTTCCAATCTGTGAATTTCAGTCTTTATTATCTAATGTACAAAGAAGAGAAGTTCCAGTCACTCTATCTAAATAAAGGGTTTACTATGTTCAAACTGCAGTAAAGATGAGGAATGCACATGGTTATCCTAGTCCTTATAAATGGTAATGCTTCTGGCATATCAGAACCAATTACTGTATATAGATTTAAATACACATTGATTACATGAAAGTACCTTATTTAATAAACACAATTTAAAAAATGGAATGAATAATGAAAAACCAAAGTAAATCATTGCAAAATCGAAATAATTGTTCTAAATTTATGTGCTAAAGCTCATGTGCCTTATTCACAAGAAAGCATTTCAGGACCTCAATGAAAGGCAATTACTTTTTGATTAAGGTACATACTGATAAAAAGATAGAAAAAAATAGAAAAGTAAGTAATTACATACCCCAAAATTGAAATTTAGAGTGATTATTTAAATTTCAAGTCTAAAGACTTGAAAACTCATATCCATAAAGATATTTGTATATCCATGTTCATAGCAGCATTATGCACAGTGGCCGGGACATGGAAGCAACTTAAGTGTCCTATGATAGATAATTGGATAAAGAAGTTGGTGGTACATATATACAATGGAATATTACTGAGTCATAAGAAGAGATGAAAGACTGCCATTTGCAACAACATGGATAGACCTTGAAACAATTATACAAAGTGAAATAAGCCAGACAGAAAAAGTTGAAAATCACACATGGTATCACTTATATGTGGGATATAAACCTAAAAGCAACAAATGAACAAGACAAACAAACAGAGACTCATGGACGTGGACTATAGTCTAGTGGTTACCAGAGGCTAGGAGGTGGGGGAGGAGGAGGGAGGTAGACGGGGTAAAGGGGGTCAAATATAGGGGGGTAGGGAGAGGGTGAAGTGGGTAAAGAGGATCAAATATATGGTAGCTGAAGGAAACTGGACTTTGGGTGGTAAACACACAATAGAATATACAGATGTCAAATTATAATGTGCACCTGAAAATAATATAATTATATTAACCAATGTTATCCCAATAAATTTAATTAAAAATAATAATAATAAAAAAAAATACTCTAGAGTGATATGTGGTTACTACATATTTCACAATATTTGAATAACTTTAGTAATCAAGAAACTTATTTATCGTTTCCAAAACTGAACTCCTAGGGGTCTCTCACTTTCTTTCACTCTATCTATACAGATAGACATTTTTGACATGTGTGATAACTATTCAATAATCATATTTTAACACCTTAATATTACAGACTTAAGAAACCCAGAGCTACTTTTTACTCATAGTTTTCAACAAAGCTGAGGTTTGAAAAAAGATTTAACAATCACAATTGTTCCCCAACTCCATCTCCAGCTCTAGTTTACTATTAAGAACTCAAGTGTTTGCAGAGCTTAGCCACAGTCTACGAAGTAGAGGGGAGTAAGTGTAAGATAAATAGTACATAGTATGGCAAATCACTGTTTTTTAATCCAGACAAAAAGCACTACTTTCGAGGTCCCTCATTAAACACAATCACTATTCTACTTAAATTGGGTAGACTTTATTTCAGCATTCTATGTAAATTCACTCAGAAAAATAAATGGCCAAACTGACTATAATCTGAACCCATGGAAGGAATTTCAGAGAATAGATTATTATTTGATAAAATAAAGAACACAGCAACAGTTATCTTCAGTTTACTTCCCTATATCTTTCCTAGACAACTCATCACTGAAACCAAACGGAAGAAGCTGCAGATTTGGGCTAGTCTTACGCCTCAGCCTCTCATGCTTCAGCTTCCTGTGCCTCTATGTCTTTGTTCAAGCGGACTCTGTCCAGATAGCATTCACTTGCCCTTTCATGTATCTGATCGTTCCAAATAGATGATGTGGAAGCAACATAGCGTGACTTTCTCTGACTATTTCTCAATATCTATACATGATGAGAACATTCACAAAACACAGGGTGGGGTATATTTTACGTGCTCTTGAAGAAGTGTTTTCTACTTACATAATACTCTGAAAGAAGCAAAGAAAAAAGGCCATTAGGCAAATGATCTTTCTCCCTAAGCAAAAAATAGTTGAGAGATGATGCAAAGGACAAGAATGTTCCTTTCATCCACACCCTGAAAACTATCATTTAAAATATGAATTTTCTATAACATTGTCATGATATATTTTATTCAGGCTTGATTTATCACTATTAAGAAATGTTCTAAATATTGGGTTATCTGAAATGCTGTTTAAGATGGAAAGTGCCTGCTTCAGGGGCGGGGGTGGGAGGAGGGGAAAGAGAGAGAGAGAGAGAGAGAGAGAAAGCCTTCTAATGTTAGAGACAGTATAATTGTATTAAAGCTCCAGTTCTGAGGAGTTTAACACCAAATAGATTGATACAGCTTTTCCTCTTCTCATATTAATTCTCTTTATTCATTTAAAAGATGGTATATATCATAAATGTTCTTAATTAAGTGAATGCACATTCAGGTTAATTTCGAACATGACTTCTATTTTATCTTTAGAAATTTAGAGCATTACTTGAAATAGCTAGAGATATGTTGGGAATTATAAAAACAATTGTGAATTTCTACACTAAATTACTTAATTCAGATCTTATAAGTCAAGAACATGACTTTTCACGTTCCTGAGGTTAGCAGTGTGGTGGTGGACTGTCTAGATGATCGCAGCCAGGGCATGGTCTTCGGAGCTGGGCAAACCTGGGCTCTGCCATTTTCTGGCAGTGTGGTTAATAACAGCCTCATAGACCTCGCTTTTAAAAGATAAAATGGGAACAGTAATGTCTACTGCATTCCTAGCTCAGAATTGACAGAAAAATAAAAATAGCTACCTTAACTACACAATGATAACATTGTGTTGAGAAAGTCAATTAGGGAAAGCGGAAGCAATTTGAGGCTCTAATATTGGCTTCTGCGACATTAAGAACTAGGAATCTCTCTGGGTTTCTTATTTATTTATTTTTTTCAATTATATTTGAGAAGTTTTAGAGAAGGCTACATATTTCTTCTTCTCATATATGACTTCTAAATTCACTTAATATCTACATATCCTGTGGTAACTTAATAGTTCTTTGTTTCTCAATCAGTTTAGGGGTATAAGAGACTGGAAATAAGAAGCTTTACAGCTCAAGAAAGGTCTGCCCTGTGATACTATTATAGAAACATTACCTAGAGTATTTTTTTTTTAACTTGGTAGCTGCCGTAGACAGAATCACGCTCTCCTCTAAAGCTGTCCAAGTCTTAATGCCCAGAATTTGTCATATAATACAAAATGAAGAGGAATAAAAGCTGCAGATGGAATTAAGGTTGTTAATCTTCTGGCTTTAAAATAAAAAGATTATCCCGGATTACCCAATGCAATCATAAGAGTCCTTGTATGTGAAAGAGAAAAGAAGATGACTTGGTGTCAGAGTGATGCAATGTGACAGACTTGACCAGCCACTACTGGCTTTTAAAGATGGAAGGGGGCCAGGGACTCAGAATGTGAGAAGCCTCCAGGAGCTGGAAAAATCAAGAAAACTTTCTCCTCTAGAGCCTCCACAAAGGAATAAACGCCTTGATTTTAGTCCAACTTAGAACTTTTGAACTACAAAACTGTAAGATAATTAATTTGTATTCTTAAAACCACCGAGTTTGAGGGAATCTGTTATAGCAGCAATAGGAAACAAATACAGTAGTTAACAAAAACAAGGGAAGAACATTTGGGAGTGATGGGATCCACCACCTCCTATAAAGGAAAGTATGTACAATCTCTCTCTCTTCTCTCTCTCTCTCGCTCTCGCTCTCGCTCTCATTCCCACCTCCTCTCCTTCTCCTTCCCTCTCCCTCCCTTTCTCCTTCCCTCTCTCTATATATGACAAATCATATAGCTCGTTTTGAGCTCAGTCTCCTTCTACTACATGTTAATGTTATGGTCCCTGCTTCTGGCATCCGACATAGATTAGCAGGGTGTGTGCTTCTTGCTTCAAGGCCCTTATTACTTATTTGTCTTACAGCTTATCCTACACATTTACTTTAAGTACAGTCTTTGAGCTCATATATCATCAGAGATTTTCTTCAGAGATTTTCCTTTTTGGGGAATTTTCTCTGCAAATACTGGTTGTAGAGTTGATTACCCACCCTTCTTACCTGTATGCTCGCTCTCTGCTTAAGCTCTGTTGAAATCAATTCTAGTCTACTCTGTGTGGATTGAAGAGAGATTTTGAAGACTAATACATGATTTTCTTTTTGGAATTAAAATTGAAAATGAAAACCTTCACTTGTCCACTTACAAAATAAGTACACCACTAAACTTCCTTCCTTTCCCAACATGTCAACTCAGAACGAGAAAAAAAGAAACTGGTTAGATACTTCACACCCAATACCCTATAGCTTTCATAAGATTCAGAAAGAGAAGGCAAGTCAAATTGGGGATTACCATGGCATGTTGAAATGAAAAAAAATAATGGTTTTCAGAGTCAGACAAATTTGTAGGCCCAGTTAACTGACTTCTCTCCAACTCTTCATTTTCACTCTCTCTTTCACTAAGTGTTTATTACCTAATTATGGTATTCATTTTTCTATTCTTAGAGTGAAGCTCAGTACCGGAAACATTCCAAATACTCCTTATCGGTTTTTGATTGAGTAGATGTGTCACATCCAGCATTGAAAGAGACTTGCGATGAGAAGACTAAGTCACTCTGATAGGATACAGAAAGTTACTGCTTAGTGGACGGACTCCTGCTCTCATAGACTATTTTGAGAATCTCATAAAAGCTATACACCTAAAACAAAAATAACAATAGCACAAAAATTGTCATAAAACTTCATGTAATTCTTTAAGCCCTCGCACATGACCCAAGTGAAGACTAGGGCAGTGGCATCTCCTGTAGTGAAAGAGAATCAGTAATAACTTGGAAAAGACTTAAGAGAAGTATATAAGCAGAGAGGGTAGTAATGACATAGGAAGAGCTTTCCACTGAGAATCAAATGACTCGGAGATCCAGTTCACCCTGAATTTACTTTATCGGGTTATTTAAAAGGTGTTGGTAGAAAATATCAGAGGAATGGTTAATCTTAACAATCTTCGGGTCTTTTTTAAACCTGAGTTTCTATCATTCTCTCGGGATCTTCTTCTACTTTATAAAGTGAGAGTGTTGATGTTATGAACTGAATGTGTCCCCTCCAATTCCATGCGTTGAAGTTCTAACCCCTAGGGTGGCAATATTTGGAAACGGAGCCTCTAAGGAAGTCATTAAGGTTAATAATGAGTGACTTTTAAAGGAAGAAGAAATAATCCTCAGGCTCAAAGGGAAGTATATACAAGCAGGATTACTTTTAATGCATGTTATGAGAGGAGAAAACAGTCGTAAAATCACTAATTGTCTGCACTGATCACAAACATAGGACCACCCATGAAGAACTAGAATATAAATTCATTTTCATAACTCTGGTGGGTTTTTTGGAGGGGAGGGCGGGGGTGGGGATGGAACAAGTGTAAATGATTTAGGTAAAGGGTAGGAGTGGAAATATTTATAAAGACACGTAAATAAAAGGAGTTCTCAAGTACTTCCTCTGGCTGAATCTGACTAATCTTGCCAGTGTTTTCTTGGCTTCCAAACAATCTTTATCAAACCAGGAAGTGGGTCAGCCAGACCCAGGCAGATAGGAGAATCAGATGATATGCAAACAATTGAAAGTCTTCTTCTGTAAATCAGTAGATTCATAAAATTTCTTAGCCTTAAAAGGTTGCTTGTCATATCACAGAGCCTCTCCTCACCTTTTCATCTCCTTTTGTCCTGAATTCACTGATACAATTAGGTCTGCACACAAATTAAAAGGTTGAAATATTAAAGAATAATCGGTTTAGTAAGGAAGTAGAGGTTTTCAACACTACATAAAATAGTGATAGGTAAAGCTAAATGGAGGAGGAATATGGTTGGATTTAATACAACATAATGATTCTTCGCCATTGTCCTCACCACTTCGTTGGTTGTCCATCCTTACCTCAAGTCAGTCTTGCCCAAACTAACTTCGTGATTATCCCCACCTCCACATCACTCTCTCTGGTACTCTCTCTCTCTTAACTGGTAGAATTATCATCAACCGTTCACCCTAACCTAGAAATATGGAGTCATCTTTATCTATATTCCCTTTAACTCATTCCCAACAGACACTTACCAAGTTCTGCTGACATTACTACCAAAAATTTTAATATGCACCTTTATCCATTTCCACTTGCTAGTTCAATCTTTCATCATTCAAACCCTGAATTACAATAGTCTGTTTACAATTTTAGCTCCATTAATTCTATCCTTCACTTAATCACTTAATCACTAAGTGATCTTAGCTATGTTTACAGCTCTACCAAGTCAGTGGTTCTTGCACTTATGTATGTGTGTGTGCACGACCTATTTTAGAAAAGCAAAATATTTAGTGATGCTAATATAAAAATAAAAAGACTTGAGGAACTCTGAATAATTCAGCAATAATTATAAATCAATTATTATCACAGTGTCACAATGAATGTCACAATTACATTTACTCATCCAACCAAGGAATAGATATTCCAGAGGGTGCAGGGAATTCTGCGGTGGTCACAGCAACAAGAGTTCTTGCTTTCAGAGAGAGATAATTAACAAATAAATAAGTCATGATAAGTACTATAAAAAAATAGCATACAATTTTGGGTAGGTTGTTTTATTTAGGGAGGGCAGTAAAGACCTCAATGATTTGGTGACATCTGAACAGTGACTTGAAAGAAGGTAGAGAGCCATGCAGGTGTCTGAGAAGATGTTTCAGAAAGAGGCTATAGAATGTGCAAGCATTCTGAAGTGGGAGTGCTCAGAGTGTTTGAGGAGCAGCAAGTAGCCCGGCTGGTTGGAGTGAACAAGAAGGAAACTAGTAGAAGATGAGGTCGGAAAGGGCGCCTTATGCTGGATCATCTAAGGCCTCATTAGCCATGGTGATGACAGGATTTATCCTAAATGTTATGGAGATTCTCTGGGGGCTTTGAGCAGAGGTGTGACAAGCACTGTCTGTACATTGTGGATGTCTACTCTTTTGATTCTTACAAATTACAGCTGTAGGCATCTCTCCTGTTCTGTTTCTACTGACTTTGTAAAGAGGATAATCTTAACGTTTGTTGACTTTATGGGGTGAGTTCAGGAGGAGGCTTCAGTCCAGATGGAGGTCCATTTTCTTTTAACATATAAATAGCCTAGTATAGAGAAGACCGATTTTCTTTCGGAAACTTACTGCTGATAGCGAGATTCTACTCACTTAACAAATCTTTGACTTTATACTGAAGGAGCTAATATTAATATGACTGATGTAATTTTATGCAAAAAGAACATTTACTCCCTCTATCCACCTCTGCCCTGGATTACATAGCAAAGCACTCCTGGGTTGACTGCCAATGAAGAGTGCCACACCTGAGTTTTATTTTTTCCATTGTGCACTAGTTTCCCCATGTGGAAAAAAAAAGATGATCATTAGCATTTCCTGATTACACACTTCCATCTCCGAACCCCAAAAGAGAAACTCATTCTCCAGTTTCAATAAAAATACTGAAATGAAAGCCTCTGGTTGGCCTGGCTGGGATCACATGTTCATCCTTGGCTCAATCACCACAGCTAGAGGAATGAATGAGTCATTTTGATAGGCCAGATGCATATCAGGTGTCCACCCCAGGCCTGAGGAGAAAGTACTATGATAGGTAATTGAGCAGGAAGAGCAGGAAGGGGAGGGGAAGCCAGACAGATAAAATATGTAAACACCCACTATATATGATAATCTGAAGCTGACTACTTCTACAGCCTTATCTCCTTCCACTCCTTAAATCGGATTACACTCCAAAAATAGAGCAAAGTAGTTCAGAGGATGAGTTTCGGGGTTAGCAGATCTAGGTTAACATTAGAAATTTGCAACTTACTAATTATAAGACCTTGGGTAATTTTTGTAACCTCCCTTATACTTAGTATCTTGATTTGTTAAATGGGTAAATAATGAGACTAAAGGAAATGATGCAAGGAAAACACTTGACATGGGATCTCCCACATAGCAGGGATGATATTTTAAGGGGTTGGTAAGTAGCACCCCTCTTTTTCTTTCAAGTTTGTTTAATTTAAAGAGATACTCAGAAAACATGTTAAATCAATGTGTTTCTGCTTAAAACTCTCTAGAGATTTCCTATCTCATACAGAGCAAAAGCCAAAGTCATTACAGGCCTATGGGACTCTGAAATCATCTTCCCCACTCCCCATGCCCCTGTTACCTCGCCGTCCTCATTTCCTGTGGTTTACACAGCCACACTGGCCTCATTACTCTTCAACAAACTTTCACCTCAGGTTCTTTGCTCTTGCTTTCCCCACTGCCAAGAGTACTCTTGGCACATGTATGCATGCACATGTCTTGCTCCTCATTGAGGGGAGGAAACAGACACAGTCTCTGCCCTCACTGGGCTGATAGTCTAGTGGGAAGATGGGCATGAAATTCACAAACAAACAAGATACAAACACAAAGTGCGATGAGTATTATGATAGAAAATACTTGTACTCCTACTCCAAGAGAAAATAATGGGGCAGAATTATTGAATTCAGAATGGTGGACAAAGGAAAGGCCCTATAAGAGAAGGTCATTTAAGCTGGGAGTGGTATGCAAATAACATAATCTGTAAGTACAGACCTTGCCCAAGACCATTATCTACTCGAGCAGAAATGGAACAATAATGAAGTTACCTGAGAACCAAGCAGACAAGTTGTCAGGGTCTAGAATGTTGAGTCACATGCAGTTACTGGCAAATAGGAGTTGGCTCCCTGGTTTTCAGGCATTAAAACTACATCACCAGCTTTCCTGTGTCTCCAGCCTCCAAATAGCAGATCACAGGACTTCTGTATTCATTGCATGAGCCAATATCTGGTAATAGATCCATAACTGCATGAGCCAATAATTGCATGAGTCAATATATTACACAAGCCAATGCCTAATAATATATTACATATCTTATTGGTTCTATTTCTGTTTCTCTCAGGAATCCTGACTAATACAACTGCTAATTAGACTACATACCTTATTCAGTTTTCACTAAATTTATATGCATTCATTTGTCTGTCTGTGTGTTTATGCAATTTGGTACCATATTCAGATTCATGTAGTCACCATCACAATCAACATGCAAAACTCAATAGCAAAAAAACAATCTGATTAAAAATGGGCAGAAGATGAAGAGGGTCAAGGGGGTCAAATACAAAGTGACAGAAGGAGACTATATTTTGGGTGATGAGCACACAGTAGAATATACAGATATGTATAAAGTTGTACACTTGAAATTTATATAATGCTATTAACCAATGTTACATCAACAAATTAAATAATTTTTTAAATGGGAAGAAGATTCGAATAGACATTTTTCCAGAGATAGCTAACATACATACAAGCACATGAAAAGTGCTCAACATCACTAATTATCAGAGAAATGCAAATCAAAACCACACTGAGATATCACCTTACACCTGGCAGAATGGCTATTATCAAAAAAAAAAAAAGAAAGAAAGAACAAGCATTGGCATGGATGTGGAGAAAAGGGAAACCTTATACACTGTTGGTGAGATTGTAAATTGGTGCAGATTAGTGCACTGTAGGAAACAGCATGGAGTTTTCTCAAAAAATTGAACTACCATGTGAGCCAACAATTCCTCTTCTGAGTATTTATCCAAAGGAAATGATTACAGTAACTCAAAAAGATATCTGTACCTCCATGTTCATTGCATGATTTACAATAGCTAAGACATGGAGACAATCTAAATGCCCATCGATGGATGAATGCATAAAGAAAATATATATGATATATATAATGAAATATTATTTAGCCATAGAAAGAAGGAAATCCTGCCATTTGAAACAACGTGGATGGATTTTCAGGGCATTATGCTAAGTGAAATAAGTCAGGCAGAGAAAGACAAATACCATATTATCTTACTTATATGTGGAGTCTTAAAACAAAACCAAACAAACAAAAATCTGAACTCATAGACACAGAGAACCGATTGGTGGTTGCCAAAGGCAGGGGGTAGGTGACAGGTAAAATGGATGAAGGTGGCCAAAAGGTACATACTTACAGTTATAAAATAAATAAGTCATAGAGACATAATGTAAAGCATAGTGACTACAGTTAATAATATTTTACTATACATTTGAAATTTGCTCAGAGTAAATCTTAAGTTTTCATCATAAGAAAAAACTTTGTAGCTATGTGTGATGATTAAAAAAAAGATACAGAACAGTTCCGTCAGCATACAGGAACTCCTCATTCATATTCCTTTTTTATAGTCATACCTTCCAACCCCTGTCCTCTAATCTGGTATCCATCTTTATTTTTTGTCATTTTTGAGAATGTTGAATAAATGGAATAACAGTGTGTGTAACCTTTTGAAACCGTTTTTTTTTTTTAACTCAGCATGATACCCATAGATCCATCCAAAGTGTTGCATGTGTCAATAATTTATTCCTTTTTACTGCTGAGCAGTATTCCATTACATGGATGTACCAGTGTGTGCTTGACCATTCCCCTATGGAAAAACATTTCAGTTTTTTCCTCTCAAATTTAGTTTTAAAAAAGTAAACTGTTTACAAACTTGGGCTCTTTCACTTACATAAACAAAGTTCAACCCACTTCAGGAAGGGGTGACTCTGATTAAGAACTTCTGAGCAAGATGAATGGACTCAGTAGTAGTGCTAGGTGGGTCATGAAAGCTGCTACCATTTGTGATGACTATCACATGGGATATCACTCTGAATAAATATGACTTTACATTGGTGACTTGTAAAATTCTATAAGCACTAATTAGTTGGTAGCTTAATCCAAAACTGTGTCAAGTCTCAGGAAGCTGTGTGGAGAGGAAGCCACAGATGGTGGGCAAGAGGCAAAGAAGGTTGGTCCAATTGAAATGTGACACAGGAGTAAGGAGAAGGGGTGACAAAGAAATAGTGTGCAAAGGGGAAGAGCATCACCTTTCCTGTGGTTCTGAAACAGGAAAGATGACACCATGAGAGTCATCTAAACTTCCCATTTCCCTCAAGACGCCAGTGCCTGGACAGTCACTGCCACTTCGTACCACAACCTTTTGAGCCTGAACTTTTGCCCAGTAAGAGATACATCATTACTGATTTTACAAAGCCATGTATGAAAACAAAACAAATTAAAAAAAAAAAAAAGTGATGTTTTGTGTTCAAACAAATTCAGAACGTGTTCTAAGTCAATGAAGTTTCCATACATTTGAAGTTAGTTCACTTTAGGTAAAAAACTTACCCTCTCTAAACTCTCGGTTCTATACCTGCAAAAGAAAATAATCATAACCTGTCTTCCTGAAGGCAATGAAACAGGTCAAAAAAGTTCCTTGAATTGCCATTTTCACTATTTCATTAAAATAGTGTTCTATCAAAATATTCTATGGAAAAGAGGTTGTGTAAAGCTGTAGGTGAACAAAAATATTTTTCAGATGCAGTCCCTGCTCTCAGTGGGCTCACATCTAATGGGAGAACACAAATTTTGAATATATGAAGCGTGGAATACACACACAAGGGCTTACCTAGCAATTAAAGATAAATATGTTTTGGTTCCTTGACATTCTCTTCTTCAATAAATTTTTCTCCACTTTACCTTACTGACTCACTTCCATGATCATGACCTTGATTACATCATTAGACTATTAAGTCAAACACTGTGCTCTGTGACCACATCCTTCTGTTCATCAGATGGAATATTTGAACTCTCGCCGTGGGATCATTCCCGTATCTCCTCAGGCTCTCCAGTCCTTCAGTGTCTCTACCATTATATCTTTTCTTTAGTTCTCTGCTATCTCTTGTTCTCTCCTTTCCAGAATAAATATAATAGTCTATCACCACAATAATTCTCTTGCCAAAACCTTAAGCTCTCTCGTCCCTCTTTCTATTCCCTACTTACGGCAAAATTTCTGGAAGAAACTACATATCCACTTTCTCCACACTTTTTTCACATCTTCTCCACAGTTACTCCCCATTTTCTTCATACTTTCGTGATACTCACTCCATGCTCATGCACCAGAATTCACATGAAAAAGCCACACAGGAGAGAAAGCTGGTAAACTTACAAATTCATGATTACTAAATTTAATGTGCCTTCAGTATTTCTG
>NW_011888879.1:3646833-3682202 GCF_000151845.1 Pteropus vampyrus
AAAAAAATAAATAAATTTCTTTCTCCCCTACTTTTGTCTTCTATTTTTCTTCTATTTTGCCTCCCATTAATAGAACCTAATAAGAAACTAGTTGATAAAAGACTCTGAAAAATGTAGTTAGCCAACTCTCAGCCCCAGCATCACAAAGCAGAATATAAGTACTTATTTTTGAAGATACATCACATTACTTCAAACCAAACTAGTAAAGAAAAAAAAAATTGTCCGGGAGGAATCTCGTCTACCTAACAAGTATTAACACTTATGATGATGTCTCCCCTAACTTTCGGCCAGAATAACTGTTGACATGGAACTTCTGAGCTTGGATTACCTCCTCTGCTTTTCATGGCAACTGTTGGATATGATATCTGCTGTTCTTATTCCAATCCAGATCCTCTTTAAAAAAGCCCTCAGGAGTGCATGTACTGTTTACTTTTTACAGCTCTGCATGGCAACTGGATTTGGTGTCTCCCTTATTTTAAAAGCTCCTTTCCACACCCTTCAAAGGCCCTCTAGGAGAAAGACATTTTCCATATATTCTGCTTATGTGTCTTAGTAGCTGATTATACTTGTATGTTTGTTTCCAAAATACTGCTTGTTATAACTTGCACAAGTTGGAAGCAGGCATATTGGTTCACTATGCAAAAGTCTACATTTACAGCAAAATTTGTCTCCCTTTTCCTGCAGGCATCAAAGTTGCAGTGCCCTGCCCTTCCAAACCATTCACAGGGTTTGGAAGGGCAGGGCAATGGCAGAACACATACTCATACATCACTG
Organism: Pteropus vampyrus; assembly: GCF_000151845.1. Classification (NCBI taxonomy): domain Eukaryota; kingdom Metazoa; phylum Chordata; class Mammalia; order Chiroptera; family Pteropodidae; genus Pteropus; species Pteropus vampyrus. The sequence continues at coordinate 3,647,608 of NW_011888879.1, forward strand.
CCATGGCTGAAACACTGGCTGGTCTCAACGTTCCCCAAGGGAAATTATATCTTTTCTGTTAGAAGGTAGGGAAGAAAGACCTACATGTCTTATTCTAAGAAATTCCTTTGGAGAACTAGATGAGGCTGTAACCTGCCATGTAGGATGAGGCTATGCCTAGACACAGTGAAAACCAAACAAATGTGTCAACAAAATCCTCTTTATTAATGGCTAATCATTAGACTAATTAACATCCAAAGTGAATGACTATGTAGATATTAACTGTAAATCTAAGAATCTATCCTTATGTATTCTCAATGTGATGAATGTAGTATTTAAGAATTTATACCCAGGAAAAACTTTTCTCCCCTTCAGAGGAACTAGGAGACAACTTTTTCTCTGGTAATGTGAACCGTGTAAGCAGATTTTCCAACCACGATGCTGTGGTTCAAGAGTGTACCCCAGAATGTTTATGGGTGTGCCCAAATATTGGTCCTCTCAGCCTTTAGATTAGCTGGCCCCCAGAGTTGATAAAGCAGATTCCTCTATTTTCCACCATATCCCTTAAAACGATTACAATGTTTTGTTTGTACTATGATGTAATAGGTAAGAAACCATATTATAACTGGCCATATTTTCCTTTCTTTTCCTTGTATGCCAGGAAGCAAATGTGAGACAAATGTGAAATCTGACTATATGAATTATAATAGTTAGGATATTTTCATTTTCTTTCCTACCTTTGCTCTGATTTTCTATTAACTTGATTTTACATGTCTTTCATGAAAATAAATAAAAATCTTTTGGAAAAAATATCCAGATAAAACTTTTTATTAGTGATATTAGAAAAATTGAAATAGAAAATGTAACCGTACAAACATTGACCTAGTGCTTTATGAATAAGTAATCATCCTACAAAAAAAAAAAAAGTGGCTTTTGATGAAAATCCTGCACTAGACTGCAGTTAAACACAAGTTTTCATATCTAATTCTCAGTTGTTTCCTCTATATGGTCATTCATAACACTGTTAAAAAATGTATAGTTAATGAACCCTAAATCAACAATATTCAGTTGACACGTGCAGCGCATTATCAAATACAAACACCGTTAATGTGACAATATGCAGCAGTGGAGGGGGCGGAGCACGTGGGACCTTCTAAGAGGAAGAACTTAAAACCCATTAACTGTGATTTTCTTTAAATAATCCCTTAAATTCTATTCTGCCGTATTCAGCCATCAAAGAATCTCTTCTTCTAACCACAGTTTGTTATGGAGAGCATTATTGATCGGGTCTTAACATCAGAGAAATAGCTGTTAGATATAGATCGACCACAGTCTGGAGTACTAACAGACCCCATGGCTCCGCTTCCCCTTCATCGGTGCACAACAACAGTGGACGCTACAATGCCCAACTGCTACAAAACAGAGTGAAGGTAAAATAGAAACATGATCAGCAACACAATTGGTTTCTTAGAGGAATTAAACTGCTAATCAAGAGAGGCCCAACTATTCCTGGGTTTGAGTTCATAAGTAAACCTTTTGTGGTGCAATAAAAAAAGAATGCTTTGCTAATATTCTTCAATGTAGGCTAATGTATAATTCCAAAGATTAACTCAGTAAACCTGCATGGTTTAACTCAAAGAAAAAAAAAATGTCTATAAGAATGGACAGTCTACATATTCTTAAGAAAACAGTCCAGAAATATATGTTATCCTACCAAACTTTTTATGTACAGAGTAGCAAAGAATACGAGGTTTTCACTCATTAATAAATGCTTAGAGTTCAGATATTCAATGCTATGTATTGAAATAAAACTCATAGACTTTAATAGTAAGCAGAGCTGGAGGTAAAAGAAATTAAACAATTTATCATTTTAATTAGGATATAAGTCTAAATAAAAGAATACTGTATCTCCCAATAAAGGTAGATGTCTAAGATAGTATTTTGTTTTAATGAATATGTCTTACCAACAAATCTCGTAAAATTATATTTGTATTCAGCCCCTTTTCAAATTTTGCTTGTACGCTAGATGAAAACATAAATCTAGAAACAAGATTTATAAAGCCATCGCTTTCCTTCCAAATGCCCAAGTTAACATAATACCAAACCTTAGTGTCATTTTGGACCTTAGGGAAATTGCATAACTTATCTAGCCCTTAGTTTCCTAATTTGTGTAAAACAAATGATAATACTACCTACTTCATAGAGTTGTTTCGAGAATTTAGTAAAATCGTATAAAAAGCAATGACCACAGGGTCTGACACATACTAAATATTCAATAAGTGTTAACTGCTAACATTGCTGTTGTGATCATTATAATAAGGATCGTTAATATTATTATTATATTACTATTCTCTCCTGGTAGTTTTACATTTAAAACCATCTCAGATCTCAGTTTCTTCCAATATTTCCTTTTGCAATTTCAGGCATGGAGACTCTGAGTAATATCCAAATGATGATGATGATGATGATGATGATGATGATGCTAATGATGATGACAATGATGATGGTGGTAATGATGACAAAACTAGACAATGAGGACATTGAAAACAAAGTCTTACAACTACCTTCTTATGAGTGATCATGAAAGTCTGGAGAATGCTTGTATGGTATTATAGCCAAGAAACTCAGGAATGTTTCAGTGTAGTCTTTGCCCCAGTCGTTCCTTCTCCCATGATTTCCACAAAGAATAAATACGCACAGGAACCAGGAAAAAATGGCAAAAAGGTTATCAGTTTATTATTAGTTTGTTCTGTACTTAAACTCCAATGCAGAGAGCTCTCGTTAGCTGGGTTAGTAAATATGACTTGGTGAAAAGGATTACTTTAAGTGCCCTTCTCACCAGTTTAAATACAAGTCCAGATCTCAGAGTCTTACTTCAGGTTGGCCACTTAGTACAAAAGACTAGAGAGATGAGAATGTTCGCAGATGCTAAGAAGGACAAAATGAGAGTAGGATGGCTAGGATTACCTTTCGAGAAGACCTTTTGACAGTTTCTTTGGCTTTTGCTTCATAGGCAAGAGGAAAAAGGGAGATTCACAATTAGGTACAGGACCTTTTAATATCCCATAATTCCATCCACAGGTAAATGTGGCTAACCATGTCTGAGATTTGGCTCTAATCAGATTAAAATTCCCTTGGAAGGAACAAGAGACCTCTTCTGCTCTGTTTCCCAAACAGTGGTTCACTAACCCTTTCAGCCTATTAAATAAATAAATCAACAAACAAACAAACAAATAGAAATGTTGTTCTACAACACATCAGGAAATTTTAATTGCTAAAATTTTTTTGAAAAATAATAATGAAATTTTGAGTTCTTGACTTTTAAGCACTTCAGAAAATTACATTTGTGAGAACTAGCTAGAGAGGCCCAACATTCTGAAACTATGATCTTTTCCTAGACTCAAGAGCTCTGAATAATAGAAAGAGATTTTTTAAAGAGACCTTGTTTGTTGGTTTAGCTCTCAACTAATCAACAAGACATAGTGATTAACTATCAATGAATATATCTATATACACAAAGATGAAAGACCTTCTCTATGACAGCATGAAATCCAAAAGAAAGGACAAAGTGATTTTTTTGTGTGTGAAATAAACATAATGATACCTGACAGTAGCTAAAAGACCATGAAGGTAACAACCAAGTGAAAAATATCCTCCAAGGCACTTGGGGCTTCTAGTCAATCAACCACCTTACTATCACATAAATGATTCCTGCCCTTAATTGGCAATTTTATTCTAATCTTTTTTTTGTTGTTTTGAAAAGTAAATACATTTGCAAAAGTCCTATAGACTGCAAAGTATCAAAAAGACTAACCCAAGATTTTCCTTATTTAATCACAGGAAATAAGAAGAGAAAATAAGAATAGAATCTTTCTCCCCATTTTTGAGTTGGTCCTTGTTAGAGATGAATCACAACAGTCCATTCACAGATTTCTGAAAATATCAGTCACACTTCAATAGTTTAGTTTTAAACTACCTTTATATTATAAAAAGGAAATAAAAATAGCTCAGATCCCCTTAGTCATTCACTCATTCATTCATTCATTCATTCAAGATATGACACTCGAGAAGACACAATCTTTACTGCTAAATTGTACATCTGAAACTTACTGGATTTCGTTAACCAATGCCACCATAATAAACAAACAAACAAACAAACAAACAAATAAAATACGACAATCTATGTGGCAGAGAGTTGTAATATAATGAAGTAGTTAGTAAAATGTAGATGTAGAAAGATGGTATTACAGGAGGGAAGACGGGAAAACAAGCCAGTCTGCCTGTGGGAAGGGGAAGAAGATGTGAGAAGGAGTCAAGAAAAAATGGAAAAGCTGTTTTTAAGTACGACTGAGAGAACCAGGTGGACAAGGCAGGGTGTGAGGTGGAGAAAAGGGCATTTTGGGTGGAGGGAAAATTTGTATATGTCTATGGAGACATGACAAAATATGGCATGTCTAGGGAATTGACAATCTTTTTCACCTAGAAATCACAAGAGAAATTGAAAAAAAAAAAATGGAAGCGAAAGAATGATGAGAGATGAAGCTAGAAAATTAAGCAGTAAACAGGTGGTGAAAATAACCCATAGTAAGGAGTTTGAAACTGATTCTCTGATCATTTCTGAAGGGGGAATTGGTGGCAGTTCATTCGAAGAATATATTTTAAAATAGAGAGGGAAGATTAATAAAGAGGCTATTGTAAAAATTAGTGTGCAACTGAACTTTGGCAATGAAAATAGAGGGAAGATGTTTAGAAGAACAGAATAAAGGAACAGAATAGATGTTGAGAATGGAGGACAGTGAATCATCTAAGATGAATCCCTAGTATGATATTAATGAAACAGAAATACAGGGAAGATCAGATTAGTGGGAAAATCTGTGAGTTCTACTTTGCATATATTGAGTTTGAGATGCTTCTGGGACAACCAGGTGAAGCTATTCCATTGTCAACTAATTAAAAGACTCTGCAGAGGTTAAGTCAAGAGATAAAGATTGATGAGTCCATGACATTCAATTGGCAGTCTAGGCTATGGGACTGGAAAAGATAGCCCACAAAATGTAGACAGAAGTGAATCACTCTCATTGCATAATAGGTGAGTCATCAGATGGGACATTATCTCTGTCTACTGACTGTACTTAAAAAAAAAAACAAAAAAACCTGAGCAGGGCTGGATTGCCCCCAAACGCAAGGAGTAATCTCTTTTGTGTCCCTCTGGCAAGGGTGGAGAAGTTAAGTTTCATGGTCTTTTTTTTTTTTTCTTTGAATTCTTCCCATCCTTATTATGCCCTTTGATTTCAATGTTTCTACCTGATCTAGTGGCCCCTCTCATATCTGGTCTCTCTACATAACTTTCTTCTCCAATGCTTCCTACACACTGTTTCCAGGTCAGTCTTTATAAACACCAATTCACCACTTCCCATCATCTTGCCCCCGTGCCCATACACACACCTCTTAAAAATGTCCAATCAACAAATTTCAGACATTTTGCAGAAAGGGCAATACTACACAGCAAAAACAGTTAAGCTTTGGAGATAGATCAATCTGAACTAAAACTCGAGTTCATATAGATAAGATATATAAAACCATATGCAACCTCCATTTTCATAGGCTAAAAATGATTGAATATAAGCAGTCGTATGGTTCAACCTAATGACTGTGAGTCAGAAGTCACGAGCAAGTAAAATTAATCTCTCAGAATATAATTCTCATTGTCTCGTATAGTGCCAGCTAGCCCTAACTGTCCCCAAAGGTGCATGCTCAGGTCAGCTTGCTAAATCTGGAAGGAGGGAATGATGGCTTTAACTAATCTGATTATCAATTCCTTCTTCTTGAGGCAGAAAAATTCCTTCTCTTTGTGTTAAAGCAGAAAAGTCAGGAGAGGAGGAAAGAACAAATTAATCTGATGGGTCCATTTGCTTAAGTCTTCCTGCTCAGGACTGAAGATGGAGAAGTTTTCTTTCATGTTTTCATCGTTTGTTACTCATCACCTTATGCTTTCCTCAGTCTTTTCTGAGGGGCACATTATTTCCTTAGAAACATCAATATTACTGAGCAGGGTGAGTCAAATATCATGCAGACCTAAGAACCATCTTCTTTCTTTAAAATAATTTTGCTTATTTCTTATCTCTTTCCTTAGTTGGGATTTCCTAGTTTAACTCTCAGAGGTAAACCTCATTTCCAAATTCTTGGAGACAGTTCTCATGTGCTGTTTACATGAATGTGTGCTGAACATTTTTAAAGCAAGAGTTCTGGGGTGGGGGGTGGAGACACAGACAGACAGAGACAGAGAGACAAAGAAAGAGAGAGAGGGGAGAGGGGATGGGAAGATGGAAGGAAAGAGAGAGAGAGAACATAATCACAAAGGACACAGAAGAGGAGCTACTCTAGTTGAAGCAGGAGCGGCTTTGGGGGCACAGAGAGCCCCCAGACCCACCTCTCTCTTGCCTGCGATGTACCTAGGGCTCCACAGAGCACATCATGAACTCCTTAGTAACATCTGAAGATCTTCCCGCTTATCCTTTTGATTGAATTTTTACACGTGTGTGCATGTGCGTGTGTGCATGTGCATGTGTGCATGTGTAGGCATGTATGCGTATATAGATGTATATGTTCATGTATGTTTTCCATAGGCCCAATTCAGAAAGTGGTAAACAGAATCCATTGATATTTCATCCAATGGCATCTTAAAAAAATATTACCATAAGTTGGAAACCTATCAATGATGACAAAACTTAACAAATTTAAAGATCAGAAAACCAGATGTGGACAAAAAAGAGGTGTTGTAATAAATCTAACCTAATTCCCAACTGGGCAAGTCATGTCCTGGCATTAAAACTTCTTTACTTAAAGGTTTGTTTTTGCCTTAAGCAAGCTCTGTCCCTTGTTTCTGTGCATCTAGGTTAACACAGCTTTGAAATGCCAGAAATAATTCTTTTTTCCAGATCCCTCGAAGACATAACCACCCTCAAGAGAGTAGTACATAATCTTAACTATCTGGTACCTTGCTTTCTCCAACCTCCAGGTAATCTTCCTTACATTCCCTCCTTCATTCCAAATGTATAAAAGAAACTGCAAAACTGTCATCCTATGGGGCATTTGAGATCTCAGCAATTGTCAGCTTGGCTCAAATAAATTCTTATACAAATTCTCTACAGGTTTGGACATTTCTTACATCAATACAGAGTATTAATAAATTTAGAGATCTGTACATCATTACTGTTCATTAAATTCTTCAAAACAGTGTTCTCTCCAACTCAAATCCTGACTATAACTACTGTTTACTGATTAATGTTAAGTTTTTATGCAACTATTCGCCGATGCAGGAATTTACAAATACAGGGTTCTACAGTGGTTACTCTTAATCTTGTACTGGTTACAGGTTTCTTGGGGAATGAGATAAAAACTGAACAGTACTCTACAGAAAAAAATTTGCATGGCCACAAAAACTAAAAAGTTTTTATATAGTTTACGGAGCTGACAAACTTTCTGAAATCCTTCATAAGATATTAAGAGATCCTTTCCCTAGTAAGGAAATTCCATCTATTAATTGAATAAGATTTCATGGTAAGAGGGAAAGGGAAAACATAGTTTTTAATTGTGCCCTCGAGGATATTGATGCATCAAAGATTCCGATGCTGGTTTAGAATTCAATTATATCAGCAGAATATGCTAAGTTATGCTGCATTAACAATCCCCAAACATCAGTGATTTATCACAACAAAAGTTTATTTCTCACTCACCTTTGGTAATTGCTGTCACTCAAAAACAGGGGCTGATGGAGGACCACTATCATTGAGATAGAAAAACCAGTGTGATTTATCAAACCAGTGTGACTTTCAGAGTTTCTATGTGGAAGTGACAAGTATCCTTTCTATTCAAATGTCATCAGCCAAAGTAAGGGATATTGTGTGTACGACTTTAAGAGGTAGGGAAGGGAGGAGGAGAGCAAGAAGTAATGAATATTGCTATTGTCTTTGCTTCAAGAGTTAGTTGTAGGTGTTATTCACTATTTCTCAGCTTCTATGAACATAATCATCTGTCCTATTTCTCTGCGATCAATAAAATTACACTTTTAAATCCAGATATTTTTCATATAGATTCTCATCAAAAATTATTTATAATTAGCATGGATTCTATTTCTACTGCTTTAAATTCTTTTTTAAAGCTATATACTGACTCAATCCTTCCAACACTGGAAAATCCCTTAGCTTTACGACACTGCCAAGATAAACACAGGCTTCCACAATTTGGGGAGAGATGGCATAGTAACTATCAGTTTCTATGAAGTAATTGAATCAATGACACAAAAATTATCAGTGTTGCAGTGCTTACTTTCTACCACTCCAGTGGTATGCAGGCATACATATATACTTGACAATTATGTCTTGCTGAAGCCATCCTTGGCCCTCCAATTCTTTCCATAGGACTCTGTGCCTTTCTGCACTTGCTTCACGGGCCCACAGTTGTCTACATGCCTTTCTGCTCCATTAAATTATAATCTCACTCATTCATTCATTAAACAAATATTTCATTTTAATCTACTTTATATTCCTACTCTTAACACAGGGCCTAGCGCAGATGGGAGTTCATAAATTATAAATGAAACAATGAATAAAGAAAACATTACTACTGCTATTTTTATAGTAGTAACTGCTATTTGTTGAAAGGAAGCCAGGATCCTTAACTAATTTATTAAATACTTTTCATATACTCTGGGTTTTCTACTAAATATTTTACATGTATAATTTCTTTTAATCCTCATAATAACCCTAGGGTATAGGAATATTATCCTTAAGAGAGAACTCTATTCTTCATTTCTGCTACTCTGTTTGAAACTGCATCTAACTGGTAGTCACCCCATTCCTGAGTTAGAGGGTTTGCTATTAGCAACTTTCCACCCCCTTACATCTAGGGGTATCACTTTGCTGTGAGTTGAATCGTGTCCTCCCACTCTCCAAGTCATATGTTGAAGTTCTGATCCCTAGTGCTTCAAAATGTGATCTTTCTTGGAAGTAAGATCATTGCAGATATAATTGGTTAAGATGTTGTCATACTGTGAAGATTGGAGTTATGTTGCCGTAAGCCAAGGACCTACCAGAAACTAGAAAAGAGGCCTAGAACAGACCTATTCCTAGTTCCTTTACGGGAAGCATGGTCCTGCTGACATTGGTTTTGAACTTCTGGCCTCAAGAATTATGAGACAATAAATTTGTTGTTCTAACCTATCCAGTTCGTGAAACTTTATTATGGTGGCTATAGGAAACTAATAACACACACTCTCAGCATCTGTTCTCTCCCATTAAACTGGCTACTGAAAGACTTTAATCAATCGATCTGTGATTAAGTGTGGAATCGAATATTCTCAACTCCTCATGAATCCCGTACTCATTACATAGGACAAAGAATTTAACGAAGAACAATTTCTACTTGGATGTAAAGAAAAACGAAATGTCAGGTGGCTTATTTCAATCTCATGCCTCCCATCCACAATCTTACCAGTGTCTGAGCTCATCTTTTACTATCCCTTCTCCAAAACTGGGAAAGGTGTTATATTTCTCACCCACAGTCGTTCCTTTCACATCTGCTCTGGGTCCCATCCCTTCCTACTCTCGAGAACCATCTTCCATTAGTTTTTCTCTTTCTTCCTACATTTCAACTTCTCAATTCCTTCTTACTCTTCTCACTTAATATTTAAATATCCTCAACTCTCTCTTACCTTAAAAAGAGCAAGAACAATATTTACCTTTATTCCCCAAATCTACTTTGAGCTAATGCCTACATCTATCCTATAATTTTATGCACAAAGTTATTGCTATAAGTTGTCTATACCCCTGCCTTCTGATTCTCGCATCCTTCTCCAGCTCACTGAGTCTGTCATTCCAGTGAAACACCATCACCAAGGTTATGCATTTGTTACTTAATCCGGTCACCATCTCAATCCCTTCTCACTGGATCTTCCAGCAGCCTTTGACTCTGTTGTCATCTTTCTCTTCTTTCAATGCTCCTGTCTCTAGATCCCAAGACAACACGCTCTCCAAGTTTCTTTTCCACCTCTCTGGCCTTTCCAGTCCAGGATCCTCTGGGAGTTTCTCTTTCTCTGTTCATCCCTTAACTTTGGATTGTTTCTGCTCTCCATACTTTTCTACTGCCCTCTTTCTCTTCGTTGCATCTCCACTGTCTTCAGTTACCACCTTTTGGCTGATGATTCTCATAGCTAAAGTTCTTTCATGATTTGTTTGTTGTGGCTAATCTGCAGTCAGCATCCATTCCCATATTTTTCCAGTGTGTCTCTGAGTACCAGAGACTGAAAAGTAAAAAATACATTTCCCAGACTCCCTGGCTTCTAGAGTTCTATACGTGAATTAAATTCCACCAAATAAATAAGATTTGAAAGGCAGAAGTGGGTGAAGACTATCTTCCTGCTGCTTTGACCATTTCTTCTGGCAAACAACACTGTGGAAGTATGTTTTTCTGCATCATCGTTCCAGTGCCATGGATGATGAAAAGCAATGTGGCAGCAGCAGTGGTAACTTCTGGTTTTGGTTTCCTGATTTCTGGATCACAGGTAGAGGGGTATGTTCTTGGACTCAGTATCTCTAGTGACAGCCTTATAACTTCTTCCTGATTAAGTCAAAGGTAAGAGCTTCCTTAGAAGGGCAGTTTTGCCTAAAGCCTATTTCTCTAGCTGATCCAAAAAATTTGTTTATTCCCTTCGCTCCAAGCTAATTATCTGGATTCAATCTTTTTCTGTCTAAAATAACTAGAATGGTTTCTGTTTTGTGCATTGAACCTTTATGGGTAGAGAATTTGATTCCTAGAATCAGGGCATTATTGCAACAAAAACAAGAATGTGTAGTATTAGCTTGATGGCTGGATAGTTGGTGAATAAAGGACAGACATTACAGAGTGAAAACTATGGGACACTTGTTTTAGATTTTCAAAAATTTGGTAAAACTGCCACTTGCAACACCTTGTATACAACCATATGCCAACAGAGCCTACAATTCAAGTGGAAATAATCAGAAAAGCTCTTATCAGTATGAATCAGCTGCTTCTTGCCTTTTACCATAGTCATAAAAAAGTTATGAACACATGTTAATCATAAGAGGTAGTCCTGGCTGTAGAGAGGTGGTACAGAGAAAAATAAGCTGCAGCCCAGCCTTTCTCAAGCAATCCCATTAAGACTTCCCAGGCAGATAATGGGAACTTGCTCATGGAGAAACTTATCTCTGGCAAAAATCAGACTGAGCATGCTGCCTTCCTACTCAAGGCTTTTTTTCTTTCTGGACAGCTTCAATACGGGGGCGAGTGACAAGTGTGGACAGATTACCAAGGGCAGGAAATAAAATACCATAGATTTCAGTCATCCTATACCTAGATAATATGCTTTGCTGTGGTTACCTGAAAACATAAGAAGCATACAAGTTTATGAAGAATATTTATTACTAAAAATAACTTGCCAGCCTGGTCCACAAAAGCCTGTTTTTGTTGTTTTGTTTTTGTGTTTGTTTGTTTGTTTTTTAAATCTCTAAAGCAACCTCTGGATCCCCAAACTTTTACAACCATGGAGCAGATATGAAAGATGTTTTGCCTCCTAAGGAGGACTTAGCTCCACCACCCATTTCAGATCTAAGCACAGAAAACAGGGCATGGAGGCATCCCTCCCATCCAAAAATTTATTCCCTTCATTCTAATCTAATTATGTGAATCAGAGGTTGAAAGATAGAGTAATCTAACTTACTTTACTATCAGGGTAGGGAGATGTTCTAGTTCTTGCCAGTGGGACTCAAAAATTACTAGAGATGAGTGATTTTTATGCATTTCCAATTCTTTCCTTTTCTGAATAGGAGTTCATATTGCACTTCCTTGGTTCTTATCCCATCTTTGTATACTGGCTGGGGCAGAGGTTTGTGGAGAAAATATGTCTTTTAGCTTGTAGGTCTCTGGACCATAAGACCCACGTTCAGCCCTAATTGAAAGGACACGCATCCCGCAGAGAGATACTGGACTTTGAGCTAATGCAGTAAACAGAGAAGACTCAGAGACTGCCTCCCTTACATATCGGTAAATGTGTTGTGTGTGTGTGCAAAAGCAGTACAGATTATGGGGTCACCAAGGCGCCAGACTTGGGCAGAGACTGCTTATTGTGCCCTTACTACCTGTTCTCTGCTTCTTCTATTGTAATAAAAGTTTCAGGTGGAAATAAGGCCACAGAACTAAAGTCTCTATTTCTTAGCTCCCTTTGTAGTTAGGTGTGACCATGTAGGTTCTGGTTAAGGAATGTGAGCAGAATTAATGTATTCGGGTTTTGAAAAACAGAGTATCCCCAACTTTCTTCTCCATTTCCTGCTGGTCAAATGGGAAACAGTCACCGTGGAACGCCATATGGAAGCCACACCTGAGGAACCTGGATGAACTTCATGGCACAAGCTGCCCTATTTGCCATGGGCCACTTGCCTCAGACTTTGGGTGAGAGAAATGAATTAAACCTGCTGAAGTCGCTGTTACCTTAGCCTGTGTTACAGTAGCTGAAGTAGTCTTCTATTTCTCTATGCCTTCTCTTAGTAATTCCTTCCGCACCACATCCTGTCCCACCCTACTGAGGGACTCTGCTAACATTATCTTTAAAATTCCTCTTCCACACTCATTTAGGTGTTGCTCCCTGCCCACCGCCACCTAAGGTTTTTTCCTACTCCTCCTCGCGTACAACTCCATATGATAATATTTAATTCGCTGTATCAAAAAAAATTTTTATGTTTTCTTAGCTATCTTCCTTACTAGAGTTTAATGCCTTGAGGCAGTAGAGACCATCCCTTGTTCATCATGGGTTTCCTAGTGTCTACTGCCTGGGGGTGTAATGAGCATTGAATAAATAGACGATAAAAGGAATAAAAGGTCTATTTTTGGACCTGATCTAAATTTCTTGAATGGCTCTCCTTAGACACTGCTTCACCCGTAGCATGTTTCTACTGCATTGATTCAAAGGAATAAGATTAGAGAGCATGTAGGGTATATTTACCTAAGTCTATAGCTGAACAGTTAGCTTGTATGCAGATCATAATAATCACTTATTTCTCAACAAAGAAACCAAACAGAGAATGCAGAGATATGAACGTGGTGTTGAGGAAAACCCTTAAGGGCCATCAGAAGACCTGGGTGCACATCTCAGTACTATCACATACTAGTATTGTGTAAATCATAGATGATTATAGAATCATTTTTCATTAACTAATAGAAACATTAAAGAGTTTCTCTGAGGCGAGCAAGATGAGAATAGATCTGAGAAATATCACATTTTTAGGAAGTTTTTAAAAAGTAAGGGGGAGTTAGGGAAATTGTTTAGCACTTAGGTTTTTTATCATACTCGATTCTTCTAACATATTTGCTTTATAAATAATATGATAGAAGATCTGAGGGAGAAATAGAGGTCTGCTACATGATTAAATTGCATTATGAACACTTATTTATTTAACTTCATTAGATGGGGAAAAAACTTGTTTCCAGGCTAAGCTTTACTCTCAGTTATATTGTACAATGAATTTACGCTATTTGATCACTACATTAAAATGAATAAAAAGTACTTCAAGACCTATATATTTTCCTGTTGACTTCTATGAACATTTTGTTTAAATAAATGATCTGTTTTTGTATTTAAAAATTTTTTTGTTTGGTTAGTAAAATCATCATCAAGGAAAAAAAAATATCTTTCTTAGGAGAAAAAATGTAAATAAATGGTTTGAAAGAAAAGCTAATACATTTATTGAGAGTCATATTCCATCAAAGTGAAAAATTCCAGTTTCCATGAACGAATCTGATTCAATTTTATAAAATGCAAGTTAGGTAGGAAATTTTCAGTTATTTTGATCCCAAACTCTTCAAAATACATAAGACGAATCTATTAATTTATTGAAATTTTTCTATTGTTTTGAAAGTAAATACTGCAATCGAATGACTTTTCCTAGTTAAACAAATGTACCTAACTCACTGTATCACTCACTGTTTGTTTGGGCATCATGTAAATAAGGAAATTCAGAAAAGGATTTAAAATCTGAAAGAAGCATTAAGGTCTGCCCTGAAAAATTCCAGATTTGTTTGATTATAAACTGAAGACAAGAAAGAGAAGGACCTTGGCATCTCTTGCAGAAGCATGCGAGCAGTTCTGGCTTCTGTTAATGAAAGCCCAAATAAAGTGGGTTGTATAAACATGCTGAGCAACTGAAAGTGAGGTTGCCCTAAAATAGCAACAGTTTTGCTGACTATCCCAAAAAGGAATGACAACATCAAATGTCTCTAATTAGGGAGGGTTAAAAATAAAATAGAATTAGAAAAAAAAAAAAAAGGCATTTTTAATCTTAGAGATAGCACTCAAAGGAAGCATCTATAAAGTGATCCCAAAATGATTTTATAAGCAGTAGTAGGAGAGTAGTGAAATGTGAATTCACAATCAGAAAAATAATTGAAAATAACTGTAGCCAATTTCAGAGACCTGGAGTCACAGTGCTAGGAAGTAGTAGGTATGACTATTATTCTTTGCCCTAGACTATGTTTAGAATTTGTGTTTAGATTTTAATACCTCTATGTCACTAAGTAGAAAAACTAAGGAACAAAGATTTGCTAAATCACAATACCAAGGTGGGCAAGTAGATAAGAGAACTGTAGAAGCTAAGTCGAAAAAACAGACAATGACTCAAAAGAAACTTGCTTAGGGTTTTATCCTTGGAATGGCTACAGAGGAAAGAAAGTAACAAAGGTTGAGGGTCTTGATGGAAAAGGCTTTGAGATGGGTGTTTCAAGCTGTTCCAGAGAACGATAACTAAAGATCTTTTCTAAATCTGACTCAAAATAGTGTGGTACTGGGAAAAAATCTAACATAATTTACGTGGACTATTCCTTGAACTTCGTTGCTTAAACTTTGACTATATGAAACCCAGATATGAATTAGCTGACATTAATGTTATTTGTTTAAATTGAATTAATTAGTTGCTTTTTTAAAAAAAAAATTTAACCAATCTACATACTGTTAGTTGGGATTTACCAGTCCTCAGATCCAATCTGAATGGCTCTACTAAGCTTTAAGTCTCAGGCCAACTCACTCTTGATGTCATAAAAGAGGCCAAGAGCAAAATACAGAGACTTCAGGGATGCTCCTTTAAAGATTTATTCCAAATTACAGAGATGCATCCCTGATTCATCGAAAATGTGAACAAGTGAGGAAAACAGAGAAAAACAGAAGAAAGTATTTGATGTGGCAGTTTTGACATTGCAATAAGAAGTCTACCTTGTATTTCCATAAAAGCTAAAAACCACTATTATTCAATAACTTATGCCACACTTTCATCTCTACCCATATCTAAACCCCATTCTTGAATTTCACTATTAAGACATAAGTTAAATTTGTGAAATGAGATGAGGCTCAAAAATGGGGTAGGGTCATGATTAGGGCTGGGGGTCAGATGGAATCATACTTGGAGATGGGAGGAGAGACTGAGCGTGGAACAGGTAAATACAGGAACGGGAGTCGGGGCGGAGGGGCAGGAAGGGGTAAGCTAACGTGTACGTTAACCCATATGGAAACCGTTACCCAAATGGTTCAGTTGAGAACAGTGTTATATTCAAAGAAAAGCAGGAAAATTAGAATACTGATTTTTACTTATGTTGTCCCCAAGTCTTAAGGGGAACTCCAGATTCTGCTCAAAAATCTTTAGATGCTGAGTGGGTGAGCTAGAATTTTTTCTAGTGTATACAGAAAGAGTAGAGCCTATAACTGTCATATATTAATTTTTGTTCTAGGACAGTGATTTGTCTTCATATACATAGTAACCACCCTATGTCTAGCACATAACAGTTAGTCGAATATGTTTTAAAATGATTGAATGACTAAAGAATGAAATAGTTAGTAAGAGGTAGGTAAGATGCCTTTGAATCAGGAGATAAGTTTGGAGACTGAGAGTTGAGGAATCTTATGTCTGATATTTTTTCAGAAAAGTTCAAGTCTATAGTGTCTGCTACAAAGAAAGGTAGTACGTGTGGGATAAGAAGGGTAAGAACATGAATTGTCCATGGGCTCAGACAGTCGCTCTGGAGAGGCCAAATAAGCATGGATTGCAGCAATACTATTCAACATAATCTAGGAGACACCTTATGAAAAAAATTTAAATTGTGAACTTTCATTTTTGTAATCATCCAAAACGTAATTTGTTTCTGAATTCTATGAACGACCTTCTTATAACCAAATATCCCACATGATTTTTTTGCCCACGTTTTCATTTGTATTTATGATCTTGTGAAGTGGAACTATTTTTGTTATCCCTGGCTTTTTTAGGGGGTTCAATCAGAGAATCAGAACCATTAGGGATCCATCTATCTGCCTATTTATCTATGGATTTTACAGAGATTTGACCTTATACAATTGCGGACGCTGGTTAAGAAGCAGTCTTTATAAGTCTGGTGTCTTTCCATCTGATGCTGGAGCTTAAAATCCAGGAGGCAGGTGTCAGGGAGAGAAGATGGATCTAAAGTCAGGGAGACCAAGAATAGGCTTATGCGGGAGAGTCCATAAGCACAAGCTGGAACCTGCAAGAATGGACTGAAACTGATGTCAGTTCTGATTGCATCTGCTCTTAGTGGTGTGGGTGTCCTGGAGTAGTTGGTGGCTTCACCATAGAGCTAAACAAACACACCTATCCCAGGAGTCACAGAAGGCATAGGAAGATCCAGGGGAAGGTGGAGGAGTTGTAGGCCCAGCTGGCTTACACAAATTGGATGAGCTCACATACAAATGACAATGCATGTGAGCTACATACATAATAATCGCTGCTTCATTCCTGCCCTCCAAATCTTGCACAAGAATATCTCTTGTGGTTTACCCTAACCAGAAACATACAAGAAAGGTCATTCTGGGAAATGTGGGTCAGGCTAGCCAAGTCGATACGTTGCAAAGCCACCACACTGGCTTATGAAAATTAAATTATGTGTGTGTACCAAATGACACCACAGCCTGAGGTATAAATAATAACAATTACAATTTACTGAATATCTTCTGTGTCCTAGTCTTCCAGCATTAACTCACTGAACCATCACAACCCACTGCTGTAGGGACCACTATTGTTCTCACTTTCCAGACATGGGAACTGAATCACAAAATGGTTAATTAACTTGTCTACAGTCATAAAGACAGTAAGTAGTAACAGAAGCAGGATTTAAACCACCCAGGCAGTCTAGCTTTAGAGCCTCTACTCTTACCCGTTACGCTCTGCCACCTCCCTGGGAGACAATGTGAGAAAAGCTCTTAGCAACACTGAGTCTACAGATGGCACAGTGTAGTCTACGCCTGGGCCGTAGCAGTCAGCACCAACTGCCCATTGTGAGCAGCACGCTGCTTGCCTAACTAAGTTGATGATTTAGATTTTGCCTGAGTTTACTTTTTATAGATTTATTTTGAGCTTATGTTGTATAAAAGCTATAAGTATAAGGAATTTATACAGCATTTATATTTGCACGTATAATTTTTATGATGGAAATAATTAAAATTAATGTGGCTCTTAAATAGTGAACAGCCTAACTCATATTGGGGCCAGCTGGGCTATTTCCGACAGAGGGGATATGAGGAGCCAACACCTCTGAGTATATCATCGGTAAATGAAAGGATGAACAAGTACACTAACAATAAGTGAATGAGTCATTAGTAAAGCCCATAGAGAAATGTTTTTCAAAATCCCTCAATCCCCACAAAAGTCACTGCCAGATGACATTAAGTTATTGAATTAAAATGTGTGTGCAGTTTTCCTTGTCCAGATTTTCACAACAAAATGCTTCTTCTTTATCCCTGGGGGCAGATTTTTTAAATGTCCCAAATGTGCTCTTGGAGGCAAAAGCAGTGGATATCTATCAAGGCACGTCAGGATGATTATGGCTGTCTGGTTGGAAGCTTTCTGAGACTGTCCTTGCACAACCCTGTGTGTAATTCGGCATCTGAAAATTAAAACGCATTTGGAGTTTTCTGTCACCGTGGCTTTGTATTGCACAAGACCCAAAGCGCTTTCAATCACTTAACCACTTCCCCCTCACTGAATTGCCTGCACTTCCTTTACGACACATTATGTAGTAGGAGGGGCGTCCTGTCTATAACGTGTCTCACCTGCCAGACGCTAATTAATCACGTTTGGCACCAAGTCACCTTCTAACAGACTCACAGCAGCTCTATCCTGAAAATCTAATTTTTATAAAATCCTGAAACTACAGCTCCCTAAAAATATATTCAATTTTATAGAAAGTGTACGTTCCCCAAAATGAATCATTACAAGCCTTGTCTGCAGGTCACCTGCGGGCCCTGGCCCTGGAGTATCTCCCAGTCTGCTCTGGACGCTGATGGCCACGCACCCCCGCGGTCCTGCCAAGCCCAGCTCCTCCTCCTCTGCTGCCTGTAATCCTCTCTCCCCCCTTACCGAGTCCCTGTAGATTCCCCACAGAACGCTCCCGATCGTTTTTACTTCCCCTATATCAAATCAGCTCTCTCTCCATACCGAGTCCTGACAAGCGGCCGTCCACTGGCCCCTCTATCCAATTTCAAAACACTGTGAGTGTGAATGCATTTTCCTCGTCTTTATTTTAGCCTCAGGGAAAGAGCGACCAGCTCAAAAGAAGTTCTTTTCTCACTTTACCAGGCAGTTGGTTGTTTTTCTCTAACTTCCACAATATGGGTAAGATTTCTTTCCCTTTCACTTTCTTCTTTTATTTCTCCTTTTTTTTTTTTCACTTGACACAAAACACTACTATTGCCTCTTGTAAAAGTTAAAAGTTCCAGCTTTCAGTTCCGCCACTTCCACTAAACATGTGATGTTGTTCAAGTCGCCTAATCTTTCTGATAGTCTGCTCATCTGGAATGTGTTAATAATATTTATAATAAAGTATAACAATAGTTTAATAAGATCTAGCACACAGCATGCTTAATATGTGCCAGGCACTCTTTTGAGAGTGAACATATATTAGTTTTTAATAATGCAGAAGAGTGATTAAATAATTTTTAGCAAATGTGACCATCAAAAACAATGAGATATAATAACATGGAACTATATCGATGATATAATTCTAAGTAGAAAATCAAGTTTCAGGACAATATGAATAATATGATCATTTACATTAAACTATGCATTAGATATATAAATAATAGTTCTCTTTATATATATATACACACACACATACACACACATATGGTTTAAATGTTTACAAAGCAAGTGTTTATATATTTGATTTAAATTTTTCAATGAATGTTTTAAAAACAATAGAAAAATAATTATATCAAAATAATGATTTTAGCAAGCATACTATAACTGGCAATTTAAGTAAATTAGTGTTACTTTCATGAAAGTAGAAACTTGACTAGATAGTATCTTTATTCTAATCACGATTAAAAAATATTTTTAACATACACCTTTAAGAAATGCCAAAAAAAAAAAGAACTGCCAAGTAAATCAGCATTGCATCTTTCTGAATATTCCCAGTGAGAGCATAGATTTCTAATTTAGGGATGTCCGATTTTTTTCTTTTTTAACAGATGATGCTTATTTGTCATCGTGGTTCATGAATCAATTTGCTAATCAGGCTGGGTAATGATGATTTTAGATTTCTCACTCTCATTCAAAGCACTGTAATTTTTTAAGGATATTTCAAGAGGAAAAATTCACTTCTTTTACAGAATATAGAGTTTCCAAAGTCTATTTCAAAATAATAAGTATGATTATTCTTTGTGTGAAGAAATCTGCATACTTATCGAAATTTCACTGCTGACTCCATTTTTCTAGTTAGCTGCCCATTGGAAGAATCTCTAAAACTTTTTAATAATTTCATCAGCCCCGAAGTTACCAGATAAATACCTTACTTATCACCTTGGGATTTTTTTACCTTTTTTCAATAATATTCCTTGTCATCACTTTAATCTCCATAACTTTTGAATATAAAGTATCTCACATATATACTTTCTTATTCTTGCTTTGAAATGAAAATAATCCCTTTTAGTTTTACCTATAATTCCAGCACAATGAGTAGCAGATCTTAAAAATGCTCTTACTTCAAGCCGAAATCCAGTGCGGCGACGTTCCCACCTTCCCGCTCCACCTCCAACTCGTCTCTGGCTCTGTACTGCAGCTTCTCTACCCTCTTAACATTCAGTAAAAAACATAGAAACTTCCTGCTGTCCAAGATTCATCTCTAAATCCACTCTCAGAAACTTGCTCCATCATTTAGATTTGTTCGTCATTATAATCGGCCCCTCTCTGCACCCCGCTTTTGTCTCTCAACCTTTAAACAAGTCAAGTCTGTCCTACAGAAACTTCAGAGAGAAAAAGACAGAGACAGAGAAAGAAATAGACAGAGATTAAAAAAAAGAAGAAGAAAGAAAACCCTGATCCCTAAGTCTTCTAGTTTCTGACCAACCATTTCCCTCCTTTTACAAAACAACCTTAGTGCTCTCCTAAGTTACACACTCTCCCATTCCTCTCAAGCCATAGCATTTAGGGTTTTGCCCCAGTTGTTCCAATAAAAGTTTTATTGATGATCACTACTGACAATTTATTCTTCCAAGCCCAAGCGAAAATTTTCAGGCATCTTATCTGAATTCCTTGGCATTTGTACATTATTTCCCTGCTCTTCATCACTTCTATCTTGAAATGTTTACTTTGGCTTCTGTCAAACAACACTCTCCTTATTCTTCTACCTCCTGGTCCCTCTTTTGTGTATTTTGAAAACTCGTCACTTAAAAGTTGCTGCTCCACAGAATTCCACCATGGGCCTCTGTCTCTTCTCAGTCCATACACTTATCCTGATCATCTCTTCCTCTGTCCCTCAACTACTACTGCTGCCTGATGCCATCCTAACCTTTCAGCCCAAGCTGACCTTTGTCCCCTTAGTGACAGCCTGAACTCATCCTATGGCTCCACAAAATCTCATCCTCTAGGGTCCTTTTTTGGCAAATGGTACCACCCAGTTGCTCAAATAAAAAACATGGTGTCCTCCTGGAATTTTTCTCTCTCTCATGTCCCATATCTATTGATCTTTAAGCCCTGCCAATTCTACATATTAAGTGCTTCTTCAAGTACTAGTCTAGGGTTTTTTCACTTCTTACCTAGATTTCTATCATAGCTTCAGTGGACCCCTGCCTTTAGTTTTGTGTCTTCCAATATAAACTCCCCAGGCTATCACAATAAACTTTCTAATACCTAAATCAGTAACTCGACTTTCTGATAAAACTCAAACTTAAAGTTGAACATAATCTGGTCCTTGACTACCTTTCCAGTCTTATCTTCTCTCTAAACTCCATTACCCTAAGATCTGACCATATTCGACAACTTATAGTTTTGTGAATATGCCATACTCTCTCTTCCCACACCTTCCCATGATTTTCCTTCTCTCTCCTTTCTTCTCAGAATAACTAATTATTATTTCTTCTTTGAAAACATCTCAGCTTTCTCTCGATCAAGGTTTATCTTATCTGAACCTCCCTGAACTCATTATCCAGAATTGAAATACATGAGCTTCCTTCAGGAATCCAAAGATCTTTGCCTCCTTTATTACATCTATTATACCAGGACTCTTGTTTACAAGTTTTGAAACTAAACTCAAACTAGATTTAAAATAAGGAAGAGGGGACCAAAGGGACTGCATTTAGTGAAAGCTAGTGGAAAGCCCAAGAAATGAATTTTGAAGTATATTTGGCTGTAGTGGCTTAACTACATCCTCAGAAATCTGTGTATTTTTTCCACCTTTATTTTTGTTTTTCTCAATTGTTAGAGAGAAAATCATGGGCCCAAAATGGTGTCATGCATGCTGAAGGCATATGATACCAAACCTAGATTTACTACCTGATCCAATTACAGTTTTACTCTCTCCCAGAAACGGAATCTTCATCAACCAGTCTGTAATTTTCTAGTCAAGCTCCAGTAAAATAATCTGTCGCGTGAGCCATCTCTATCCCCCAAGGAATGAAGAGATGATCTTCATGATAAAAAGCCCTTCCCTTTCTTTTCTCCCAAATAAAAGATGTCTTACCAAAAAATAACCCTTTCTTGTCAATAGCTCCTTTGGCCCACTCTGCTTCCTAAAAGCCTTCCTGATAAGACCCACTTCTTCTAAGGGAAGGTGAAACAGTCTACTTTTTTAACTGCCTAATTCCACCCTCTTTCTGCCTATGAAAACCTTCTCCGTGGTACAACTCCTGGTACAGCTCTTCTAGTTTCTAGGTGGGATGCCGTCCAATTTATGAATCAATTAAAGCCAATTAGATTTTCAAATTTACTTGGTTGAATTTTGTTTTTTAACACTGTGTTGGCCTTATTTTCAGGAAGACTGTCACTACATAGTGGCAAAGAGGGTCACCAGCTGCTTTCCTGAAATTTCCATCAACAGTCCTAGGATGGTTTCTCATTGACCTAGCTATGACTGAGGCAAGCCAGATAGTGCAGTGACGCCCCCACCCGCTTCCAGGATATGGCTGTGAAAATTTTTTCCTTTCTTCACAATTCCCCATTTTAGCCTCAGAAGGGGAGATAAGCCAAAACCCGTCTCTTCCAGTTGAGACACCATCTTTGGCTAACGCATGACCTTTTGATAATTATAATATCATTATAGTCTCATCTTCATTGCAAATACTGTGGCTCCCATCATGCACCTGACACCATGACAGTTCCAGAAACACCATATAAGAAAGGAAGAGTAGAAAACTGAGCTCTCTGACTATGGGGAGGAGACAATGGGGCTACGTCAGTACCATGTTTCCAGGCCCTGTCCCAAGAACAAAAGCCCAGAATCAAGACATTGTCATGCGAATCCTCCTCTCCTCAATTCTCTCCTCTCTCTCTCTCTCTGAGTTCACTTGCATTCCCCTCTTGAGTGTGTACTTTTGCTTTAATAAACATGCACTTTCCTGCTTGCTGCTCATCTTGCCCTTGAATTCTTTCTCATGGCATAAGACATGAACTTGGTCACTAGAGCTCCAAGCTCTCTGGCAACATGGCCACATGCCTGTCTTACTGAAATAATCATTTAGGACTATGAGATAATCTGATTGGCCAGGCCTAGGTTATATGCCCACCTTTGGTGCTGGGATGGGAGGTAGGGTCAGTGTCCTGCAAACCATGAACTGAGAATAGGAGAAATTATTCTACCAAAAAAATGCTGGACAGAAATATCCATATGTCTACTATAATGCTTTCCATACTACGTTATTCTAGTGTGTTTATTTGTCTGCCTTACTAATTTGTGAGCTCTTTCAGGATATAGATTATGTTTTCATTTATGTAATACAAACACTAAGTATACCATATATCAGTGTTCTTATACTTCATGAGATAATAAGTTTAAAGCATTTATCACAGTCATTTATACAGTACTCCCCCCTTATCTGTGGAGCACATATTCTAAGACCCCCAGTGGATGCCTGAAACCACAGATATGTCCACATAAGAACGTACAAACTGTAAGAAATTTTTATAAGACTTTATTTGAGCCAAATGACAATTGCCAGGAAGCAAGATTTCAAATGCTCCAGAGAATGAATTTTGCAGTTTCTTTTATATCTTTGGAATTAAGGAAGGAGAATTAAGATTACATAAAAGTGAGAGAAAGAAAGGTACAGGATAGTTAATATGTACTCCCTTAAGGGCTGGGTCCTTGAGGGATCTGGTAAGGAGAATTACTTCTGGCATGTCAAAGGTATGCTAACCTAGATACACAAGAACTATGGACAGGGCCGGCTTAAAATTTTTACAGAAGTTATAGGTAGGCCTGAGGTTTGACTATCACCATGACCTGCCCAGTAAAGAATTTATGATCAGATCACCCTTTCCTAGCTTAGATTGATTACAGTACCCTTTTTTGGTCCACAGATAGTACCGAACCCTATATATACTATGTTTTTTTCCTATACATAATACCTATGATAAAGTTTAATTTATAGAGTTAATAACTAAAAATAAAATATAACAATACACTGTAATAAAAGTTATGTTAATGTGGTTTTTCTCTTTCTCAAAGTATGTGATAACTGATCTGATAACCAAGAGGTCTACAAAGCAGCTAAGGTGCAGGCAGTGTATATGACAAGCATATGCGGCGTGGACATACTGGACCAAAAGATGCTTCATGTCCTGGATGGGACAGCACAAGATTTCATCACACTACATAGAACAGCATGCAATTTGAAACTTATCGTTTATTTCTGGAATTTTCCATTTAATATTTTTTTGACCGCAGCTGACTGCAAAAAACTGAAACCAGAGAAAGTGAAACCGCTAATAAGGAGGGACTATTGTACAATAAACACTCAATACCTGTTAGCTATCATTATTGGTATTATTGTTTTGTAGAGAGTGAAAATGGTAGTATGAAATAAGTTTTATTTGTACAATCAATGTACAGAAAAGGTCCACATGCACAATTGTCATAAGAGAAAAATATTTTCATCTTCGAGTAACAAAAAATCCACCTAAAAGTGAATTAAACTTAATGAGATTTATTATCTCACATAGCAAGGAGTCTAGAAGGCACATGGCTTTAAAGAAGTAGCTAAATCTGTGGCTGACTGACATAATCAAGGATGCAGAGTATTTCCATCTTTCTGTTCTGTCGCGCTCAGAGTGCTAGTTCTCTTCATGATCACAGGACACTGATGAAGCTCCTAGCACCCCGTCCTCACATACCAGTGGCCTAAAGCCAGAAAAAGGGACACCTCTTTCCGTGGATCTCTTCTGAAGAACAAAAAATTTTCTCGGAAGCCTTCCGGTCCCCAGAGAATCACTACAACTGATTGGTCACAACTGGGTCAGACTGAGACGACTTCAATTCACATGGACCAAACAAAATGTAATCAAAGGAGAAGGGTATGCTTTCTGACATTGTTGGAACTCTGCTAATATGAAGTATAGCCTTATCATTGGCCCAAAATAAAGCCTGCTGTATTTTGCAGGCCATCCTAAAGTAATATGATCATTGTTGCAATTCAATACATCAAGAAAGTCTACAGTAAAATTACTATTACTTCCTGTGGCCCCTAATTTTATCCCCTGAAATACATATAGTTAACAGTCTAAATTAACTTCTTTTCATTTGCTCATAAAAAATGGGAGCCTGTCGATGAGTTCGCGCCCCCAAATTGAAATATGTGTATATATTTCGTAACATTTTCTTTCTAAGAAATGCACATTCTTCCCATAGTATAGTGTGCCAGTTATCAATTTATTGCCTTTCAGGTCCAAATCTACCTTCCTTTGCCCTGTTCTGTGATCCTGGAGCTGTCTCTTTAAACACTACTCCTTGATAGCTGGTTAATCTTAGGCTTTGTCAATAGAGGGTGCTGGAGAGACACTGCATGGCCAGAGTGAAGGGGTTTTTCCAGAGTGCTGTTTTTGGCATGGCCGCCAGTTGATGGGCCTGAGGGAGGCCTAATAGTGTTCATGTCAGCAGCTCACCTCATGGACACTCCAATGAGTTTTTCTGCTATCCTGCAAGTCGGTCCTGTGGACCAATTGTATCTACACCCACGGTGAGCTTCTTGCCACACAGCATGCTGCATGTTCTAATGGCAGCCATACCCCCAACAGAGGTCTGAATCTCAGTCTTGGGCAGATGGAGGAGAGCTCTTCCAGATTCTTACCTTCTTTCCTTCTTCATTGACCTTCAGTCCAAGTAATAGTAAATGCTTTCTGTATTTGCTACTTCTGTACTTCTCAGAGTTTTCCTGTTCCCTTTTATAAGTTAAGCTTTTATTGGTTAATAATTCCTCATATATAATTTTCTCTGTTCAAATTACTGTTGCGGTTTCTTTGTTCTGATTTGATTCTGAATAACACAAATGGATATACCATGATTTAATTTAACTATGTCCCGATTCATTCAATATTTATGGCTTTCTGTGTGTCTTGTTTTTCTATTTATTGTTTAATAAATATTTACTGAGAAACTACTTATATGTGCCACATACTAGTTTAAACACTCAGAATATTGTGAACAAGACAAATAAAGTCCTGACTCCTTCACGGAGTTTACAGTCTAGGGCAAATATTCAGATGATAAAAATAAATATAAAACTCAAGATAGCGATAAATGCTGTGAAAAAATATAAATGTTTAAGAGACAAGAGGGTAAAAATAAATCAGGGGATAGGGGACTGTTGGGGTTAGCAAGATTAAGGAGGCCTTATCTGAGGAGGTAGCACGTGAGCAGGGATCTGAATGACGGGAAAGAGCTGACAGTTTAAGGGGCGGCAAACATCCATGTAACTAGAGCATGGTATAAAGGAAGCAGAGTGGTAGGACATGGGCTCTGAAGTCAGCAGGTCATGCAGGGTCGAGGGAGTAATGGAAGAGTTTGAATGTTATTTTAAGAGTAACGGGAAACCATTAGAATGCCTTAAACAGAGGACTAGAACAATCTACCTTATGTTTTAAAATGGCCACTTTGGCTGCTGTATAAACTCTCTGGAGTGAAGAGTAAAGGTAGGTGTACAGGTGAGGAAGCTCTAACAGTCATCCACAGGGAGCAATTACTGATTTAGATCCAAGAGGTGGCAATGGATGCTCTGAGCAATGAAGGAGAACAAATGTAAGATGGTGCCGACAGATGCTGCTGATTGATTATATGTGGAGAATGAGAAGAAGCGAAGAATCAGAGAAAACTCCCATGTCGGAGCCTGAGCAAATGGTTAGTGCATGTGAACATCATTAGGTAGTATATCCGCAGTTCACGAACTTCCACTTTAAAACACAGTCGTTTTGTAAATGCTTTTGTTTATGTGAAATACATATTCAGTGAAAAGAGAGGCATTGTCTTATATTTTTCTAATCTAATTTATGTCCAGCTTAATAAAAGACAGTTGCATTCTTAAATCTGCTTCTTCATTCACTCTGTTGTGATATATTATTTTAGTTGCAGTACATGAAGAAAACACCACCTCATGTCGATATGTAGTCAGAAGAGAAGGGTTGTTTTAATAGCCTTTTTGTATAATTGTAGATAGTCTTCTTTGACATTACACTGAAAAACTTAAGTGGTATTTCCTTAAAGGTGAAAAGCAATGTGGACTCTAAAACCATATCAATGAACTTTTCACACTGTTGTATTAAAATCTATTGGTCTATTTTAATTTGAATACATCTTTAATCTATACATGATTTTTGACCTCACGAATACGCAGGGATCCTCCAGAGCACACACTGAGAACTGGGCCACATAACATTATTCATTAATTTAACAAATATGTATTGAGTTGTTATCATATGTTTGCCACTGTTCTGTGAGCTAGAGATACAAAGAAATGATTGGACATGACTCTTTCCTTCTTAGAGCCATATCTTTTGAGCATATTACGTTTGAGGGTTCTTGGCCCTAAGAAGATACCATCAGGAAGATATTCCTCTCCCAAATTATGTTATTTTGGAAGTCAAAAAATTTCCATTCCAAACCATACTACAGAGTAAATACTCTGCAAAGGAAAAGACAAATGCACTTTCTCTGGTATGCAAATAAATGTAAGGCAATAAAACATGTTCACACGCATAATTCCTGTGTTGCTTTATTTATCACTTCCACCATTATGATAAAACGCCCATACAGATTACTAACTCTAACCTTTTCACACATTAGTCAGATGACGAGATCTTCCTTTCAAAAAATTCCAGAATGCCCTCTATCACATCCGACCTTTATTCTTCCAGGCACAAATTCATAATAAACTATTAATCCATGAAGTGACCTCACACATCACCTCCTTGAACTCTGTATACATTAATGAAGCCAGAATGATGTGAGATTAGGGGAAATCCCGTATATTTTCTGTGGTTGATGACTTCCTTAATCATGTCGATTTTTTTTTTTTTTTACCTTAGTCAACTCCATGATATAATTATAATGTTCAACTACAGCATAGTTTCTTAATCTGGTTATGAAGACAAAAGGCTTAATCAAAAAACAGGAAAGTTGGTTTCAGGTTGTAGTCCTTAAAAATTTTGTCAGGAAAATATGGATCAAATATTCAGAAGAGAAACTGCCTGATACTGAAGAGTAGAGATTTTTTTGTGTGTTCATATTTGCAACTACTGCATTTTCTACTTTAATTAAAGCAAATGCTACACGAATGTTTGTCAAGTGGAAAACAGGGAAGTCCAAATGTAAGAATTCAATATATTTTTGCTAAATAAATAAATGGTTTGCTTCCCTTTATTCACATTTGAAAAGTCTACTGTCGGTATCAGCTGGATTTCTTTGCTGCTAAGTGTAGAAACCACCTCTGAAGAGACAGCGAGGCATCAAGACGGGTTATACGACGGAGGGTAGAAGTCCCATGCTTCAGTAGTAGATTTTTAAACTCAGCAATAGGAATATATCGGAAGGCAAGGTGGAGATCACAAAACCTATAGGAAGGCTATGAAAAAATTAAAGAACCAAAGCAAATCTTTGCAGGTTAAACGTAGGAAATAAAAAAACTTTCTGGAGTAGAGCATTAAGCAATGAACAATAGAATAAATAAAGTCTAACTCTTTGTCACCTTGTTAAAGGTCAAATCACAAGGTAACTGCATATAAAGTGCACGTTTGTGTGAAATGCCTAAAAATATTTAAGACTAAAAATCTAAAAATCTGAGCAACTAGAACACAGCCAAACAGAGTGAAGTTTCTACAAGTACTTGTGCAATATTCAAAATTTGCTCAACCTTTGGTTGGAAGCTGCAAGGCTGATTACTGTCCAGTCAGATTTTCCAAAGAGAAAAAGATTAATTTTTTAAAAGTAAATCTCTTGTTAGAAGTAGAACAAGATATTGGGCAGCCATAAACTAATAAATATTCATCATCTCTACGACATGATAAGAATACTGTAGTTTTCTTGCTATTCAGAGTACTCAGGAAATCCTGTATAACTAACTAAGTGCTAGGAAATCCAGCAGAAAAAAAAAAAAAAAAAAAAGGAAATTGCTAAGATTAAGTTATCTTTAACAATAAAATTGGAATACGAAACCGTAATTTCCTCATAATGTCTCTATTTGCTTATCTCTTTATTTTTCCCTATTTTGTACAAAGTTAAAACGACAGGCGTCTGAGACAGTGTTTACGAGCCTTGCTTTGTTATTAAAAGTTGCAGCTATTCTTCCACTCCTTTTATTCTCTCATCTTCTTCCGTTTTAGAAAGAAAGGAAAGAGATTATTTTCTAAACTGATGATAATCTTTCTCATGGCAGTTCTTTCTCTATTTCTTTGCTTCACTCTGGAATTTATCTCCTCCGCCTGGTCTAACCAAGATCCAGTTTATTAAACTTCAGGGTATGGTGTAACAGTAAACAGTTCCCCAATTAGGTTACATAAATAAGAGCTTTTCCTATGAAAGTTTAACAATTTACTATTCTGAAAAGTCTGCTCTTTGCTAGGTCCACAAAAAATCAGATATGATAGAATACTTCAAAGAGTAAAATTCACTTTCTACAGAAATAAAAATGCATCATATTATTTTAATGTATTATTTGCTTGGTGTTGGTGTACTAGCCATGAGATTGATCCAAAGCCTTATAATTACTGATTATTATGTTACCTCTAACTTGTTGAAAAGCAACATGAGAGGAAATGAGAAAACTTATAATGATATTCACAGGTCAGGATATTTTCAGAAAAAGCTCCCGGTGACTATTTCTAAGAAGCAGATGTTACAGGATGAATTTCAGGCTGTGAAGAAACAGAGCAGGGTGAAAGGGACAAGGGTATAGTTTAATCGTGGAAGTGTCTCCTGAGCAGTGTCCTTGAATGATGTGGTGAATTCGATACATCTAGTATATCAAAATGATCAAATATCTTATCTCAGAACAGTGGAAAAGTAAAACATAGCAACACTGAAATTCTGACGTACCTGAGACACTTTCATTGACTTATCTCACTACAGTACAGCAAAGCAATGAAGGGAGAGACAAACGTGAGTTAAACCCCTGCCCTACTATTCATTGACCGGATAGCCCTGGATAAAGGTTTCACTTTTTAATCTTCAGTCTCTAACTTGGTGGTAATAATGCTTTCTTTTCAGGATTGCTGAAGAAACTAATCAGACAATATACGTAAAGCTCGTTAAAAGTTACTGTCACATAAGAAATTCTTAATACGTGAACTGAATATTGGTTTCTAAAATACTATCCATAGACACCTAACAGACAGTGTGTTTTAACACTAAAGATGCTGAAAGATCTGCTAAATGAGAACAGAAAACTTCCGGCAGAACAACATTGAAATAAAGTACATCAATGAGAAAGTTTTGTTTTTTTAACCAGAGTGTAATTTGTTTAGAATTTCTAGGGAATACATGAGCTATTATGAGTCTCTCCTGATTTGGATTGAAGGGGAAATGGCAGGATTCTTCTTTTTTCTTATTTAAATTGGTTATATAAAAATAATTATATATCTAAATATTTTTATTAAATTTTTTTGGTATATCTAGATTTTTAAAATAGAACAAGTAGAGCATTCCTCGGCATTAAACAAAGAGAAAAGTCACAAAAATGGAAATGAAATAGCATTTTTCTGCCTCTGTCTCTCAACCACAAATGTAGTGGCTCCAGATTCTTCCAGCACTGGCTCAGAGGCGTCTTTAGAGTTTGTTGAGTTCCTGCTTCACAATTAGCACGCATACTGCAAGGCTTCTCCCCACTCTACTCCTTGGTTTCTGTTGCATTGTCTCGACTGTAACATTCCCTCCAGCTTCTACGCTTTTCCAGGTATTGTGTCTGACCCATAGATCAAACTGCTCCAAAAGCAACCACATGTGGAGAAATTTCCCTTACCCCACAGTTTTGCTACACTCTATTGCATAGAAGAAAGTGTTGTTCTCACCCCTCGAGTTCTTAAGTACATTCTTTTTACTTTTATAATCTCTTTTGGGGCTCTGGCACAAGCCTCTGGGGACAAAGGTAAAATAAAGGAAGAAACTGAGTGGCACATCCCTAGTTTTACCCAGAATTGCCCTCCCATATGACACTGAGCCTTTGACTCGGGGTTGACTCACTCTTTTATAGAATGATTGCAGTTCCTGGTGGTCTGTCCCTCAAGCACTTATGCAAATCAACTCCTTTGGGTTTTTCCAACCCAGTCTTACAAACACGTCTGAATCCTATGAGGAACCCAGGAACTAAGATTTTCGCAGAAAAGAGAAAACCCTCTAGAGAATACCCTAATGTTAGCATCTTGTGTTTAGTGTGTCCTCCTCCATCCTGAATCCATACTTTCACAGACCATACCGAAGAGGCCTCGTTGTCAGATCCACAGGACCTTTTCAGTCTTCATCTTGCTTGATCTCAGTGTATATTTGGCACCATCTCATTGAAAGTTTGTTTTCCCTTGTCTTTGCTAGTCATCTCTTCTAGTTTCCTTTCTGCTTTGTTCCTCAGATGAGAGTAATGATTTCCATGTCTCTACTTCTAACCCTGATCACTTTTTAATGAGGAATTTATTACTCTATATCTAACTGCCTATTATCTATGTAAACCTGGGTTGTCCCAAAGCATCTTAATCTGACATGTTCAAAACCAGCTTCTATTTCCTTATTCACTCAGTTCTGCATTATGTTTCTGTTAACATCACCATCGATGCACTTCCCTGCTTAAGGACCTCGGATAACTTTATCATTTTTTTCTCTCACTCCCAACATCAAACTCCTAACATCAGTTATTACACCATGCTAATTATATCTCCAAAATGTCTCTGAAATACAACCCTTCTCGTGAATTTCAATTTTATAGGCCTAGTTTGGTCTCTCGTCTTAAATAATCAATAATACTTTTTGTCCAGTATCTTCCCGTCAGAAGACATGGTAACCCCAAAATAATCTTTCCGAAAACATATCAATTGTATCCCTCTACTGGCTAAGCCTTTACTAACATCCATTGCTCGTGATCGTTCACAATCTGTTTTCAACCAATCTTTCCACCTCATACCATTAAAGTTTCTTACATTCTAGACAAAAGAATCCATCCACCATTTTTGAAACATGCTACTCACTTTTATACTGTTCTACCTTTCTTCATACTGGTAACTTTCCCGGAATGCCTCCTACCATTTCTCTATTACACATCCTTCAAGTTTTTATTCAAATCCTACCTTCTTTATAAAGTCTTCTGCCACTGTGCTTCATAAATCCCATGCTCTCAGAGGTTTACATTACTTGTTGCAGCAAATCATGCTTGCTTATTGTTTTTTCATTATCTTTATCCAGAATAGAACAGGAGCTTATTCATACTGCCTGGCACACATCTGAGAAATTACAAAGCAAGACAGCAAGAGCAGAGTAAACTGAAGATGAAGATTTTTAAATAAAAGTACATACTCAATTAATATTTTTTAATTGATTAAAAATATCAGTTTTCTCAAAATTATAGCTTATCTAGTATTTTCTACAATCTGTGTCTATTAAAAGGATCTGGAGTTAAATATTAAATGCTAGTTTAAAAGAAAAAACCTGAATTTTCTATGGATATCATGATTGCCATAAATGTAATGTAATGTCTCTGAGCTGACTCAATAACTGAATTGTTTATGCTTAAATGAAGTAATTATAATTCTTTTGGTTATAAGGAACTAAAATTGACTCTGACTAGCTAAGCAAAATAAGGACTGTATTATAAGTAATCAGTTTTCTTACTGAACGTAAGAACAAGCTATGGCTGCCTAAAGCACAATTGAAATGGGACTTTAACTGGAGAGTCTCAACTTTCACCTTTGCTTATCTCTGTAAACTTGCTTCATTTTTCTCTTTCTCCTCTCTTCCTCCTCCTACTTCTTCCTCTTCTCAACAACCCTATCTCTCTTTCTCTCTCTCGACCTCCTCTTTCCCTGCTTTTCCCCTTACTTTTCTTATTTCCAAGTCCATGTGACAGAAAATAGAACTGCCAAGAGAGTTCAAGGTTGAAGTT
Organism: Pteropus vampyrus; assembly: GCF_000151845.1. NCBI lineage: Eukaryota > Metazoa > Chordata > Mammalia > Chiroptera > Pteropodidae > Pteropus > Pteropus vampyrus. The sequence goes on from NW_011888879.1 coordinate 3,680,507, forward strand.
TAGTCATTAAGTAAGTAACTGTTCTTTCTTTTTCCGACAGTCTAACGTCATATTCTTTTTGACCCAACTTGGGTCCAGTGGCTACCAACGATCTAACAACTATGGCCAAGAGCAAGGTCTTACTATAGGAACAGCACAGCTCCCATCCTATAGTAGAGAAGGGAGGGCAATTCCCAGAAAAAGAGTAAAATATTGATCGAAAAGTGAGGGTGTTATTTCTGAACTGCCGGTTAAATAAATGTCCAATTCACCAAGTCAAAAAAAAAAAAAAGTCAAATAAACCAAAAGCTAGAGCTACAAATAATTAACGAAATAAACTACTTTGGATTTTATCTCTTCTTTACCCAGGAGTTAGTTGAAATGACTTATTGGCATGATTAGCTATATAAAATAGATGATGATCAAAGAGAAAGGGTATCTTAAAAGTCGGTCAATTGATACCTGAATAGGCAAAAATTGATAGCACAGCAGAATTTACTAAAGGATATTCTTTGAAGCAGTTGTCCTATCAAATGTCCCAGGATGAAATTGTTCCATGGTCAATTATATTTTTAAAAAATCAACATATTACAAGCCACTCCTGGAGAGACACAATAAATATTCATGTTCTAAAAGCTTTAGAGAAATAATTCTCTATAAATACCAGGAAATTGTTCACATTCTACACTGATGCCTTTCTAATTATTTTTTACCTTGTTGTTTTTCCAGTTACCATTTCATGTTATCTTTATGATTATTTCTATTGAACCACAGGTCCTTTTATGATCTTAAGTCCCTGGATATTCCCCAAACTTAGGATGGGTAAGAGACTTGGGTTCATTAGACAATTTCCAACAGGAGCGGGAAGTTTATTGTGTTCACTCAGAGAAGTTTAACGTGTTCTTTCGAGAACAAGGTCAGTTTTATCACCTTTAATCAATCCTTTGTATGATTCTTTAACAAATCCTACCTTATTTAAAGTTTTGGATACTTTCTTATTCTTGTTTTATTCTGGGACAACTAGGATTTGGGAAAAATTTAATGCAATTTAGCAAAATAATATTAAGCTAGTTTTCATGCTTAAAAACATGGGTTAAAAACATATCTTGGTAAATTTGTTTGTAAGAATGCTAAGGGCACTTTTATTTTGGACAAAGATTTTATTGTCCAAACTTTGGAACTTTATTAAATCTTCACTATATTGATTTCTAAGAAACAGAAATTTATGGCATAAATTATATTATTTGAAGGGGATAAGCGAGGGGTGATAGAATTATCTACTGCATTCTGAATTTCAAACTTTCAAATCTAAAGGAGATTTCCAACTCTACACCTTCTTTGTAAAATTTTTTTTTAAATTTTTTTAAGTAGTTAACATAGAAGGTATGTTAAAGAGTTGAACATACATTGCATTTCAACACATATTAAGTAATCATATTATAAAGCATGTTGACACAAAGCACATAGTGTTATTGGAAACTGAGAATTAATGCATTTCGCCTAAAAAGGAAGACGGAATTTTGCCAAGACAGCTGTAGCTGCAAGACAATTTTATAGTTAGGATGGATAGCTTCTCCTTTACTGGTGCTGGATCTAAAATGTTCCTTGTGAATCACTAAGCATAGAAAGGATCTTAGTGACACTGAGAATATTCCTTGCCAGGTGTTTTCTAATGTGTCATTTATTATTAAAAAAGGGTCATAGAGCCGTCCTACAA
>NW_011888879.1:3682803-3685510 GCF_000151845.1 Pteropus vampyrus
AGACCAAGAAAGTAAACAAGTAACAAATTTAAGCAAGTTAACTAACCTGTGTTAAGAGGTAAGGAACAAATAGGATAATATAATAGCATGCGATGTCTCTAAAAGGTGATGTTTGAATTCAGACACAGCTCTAGCCACGGGAAGAAGCCTGGGTAAATGGGTTCCATATACAGGGAACAGCAAATGATAAGACTTCAAGAAGCAGATGAGTTTGAGTTTATTCTAGGAACAGAAGAGAGTCCAGAGTAACTACAGCATCAGAAGCAAGAAGGAGAGAGGTATGAAATGAGCATGATGAAAAAGGCAGAGCCCAGGATATTGTAAGGAGTTTGTACTTTATTGAAAATGCAATGACAAGCCATTGAACTTCCTGATTAGACTTAGTGGTTAACATCATAAAACAAAATCATAAGTATTTCAAGATGTCAACTAACACTTAAAAAGATTATGAATTTTTTGGTGGAAGATTTTTTTCATCATGAAATCTAATATTTTTTCTTCCATGCTCTGTCTCATTGCTGAAGATATAAGATCTCAGTTATGAAGTTAAGTATAGCTATTATTTTAAAGGATATCATTTGGAAAATTAAAAATTTACATTTTAAAATGGTTAATTTTTATAGATTATGAATAAGAAAAAAATCTATGTGGATGAAGTGGTTGTAGGGTAAGGAGATGAGAAGTTTTAAGAAGTTAATTCATTTTTACTGTTTTGAGTTGAACTAAGGAAGACTTTCTGATATAGGGGTTAATAATATTCATTATTCTACATCTAATTAAAAATGCACTGCATACTAATTTTAGTGAATTTGACAAATATAGAAAGATACAATAAGAAAATAATAATCACCTATAATAATATTACTTTCTAGTCTTTCGTAATCATTGTGATATATATTTAACAAAACTGAAATTTTATAGGCTATGAAAATTTTAACCTAATTATTTTCATTTAATATTACATTTTTGGTAATTTTCATTTCAATACATATTCTTTGACATCATCACATTATTTGCATAATAATAATTTTTGTGGTTATATGATGACGAATTTATTCATTTATCTGTTTCGGTTTCTTTTTTTCTCTTTTTACCTAGAAGGGGTTTATGAAAAACTGTTACTCATAGCACTTTCTTATTTTAAAACTTGACAGAGTACCAAACTCTTGGCAAACAGAGATAGGCATTCTTGGTGGTAGAATACATTTATTATAGTTAAGTTACTAAGCATCACAGTGACTAATAACCCAATCTCAACAATGACAGCAAAAAATACTAATGGCCCGAGTATTGGAATGTATTTTATATGTTTATGTCAGAAAAATATTTTTCTGGGGGTGTTCTTTCCTCTTACTTCATCTCTAGTGTGGTTTTAGAGGTTATGTCTAGTGTGGAATGAGGTGGGCGTTGTACATTCATTGATTCTGAATTCAAAGTGTGATTCCAAACCAACAAGAGAATTCCTGTATTTCTGCTTGCCAAGGACTGTTCCTGTCTGCCCTAACGTAATGGGACACATTTTAAAATAAAGAACTGCCACAGTAACAGCTCTTTCTGGAGGCAAAAATTAATGCTGAAGTTTTTATTAGATATCTGGCTTCAGTCTAAAGACAACTGCCATTTATATATTCAAAAAATATTATTTATCATCTACTATTTTCCAAGAAAGGATATCTCTGCCCTCATGGAGCCTTTGTTCTAGTGGACAGATATTAATCAAGTAATCATACAAATAAACAATTACAAAGTGTCTTATAAAAGACATGCAGTACTACAAGAAAGCCTAACAAGGGAACTCTCTTAGTCTGGGGAGGGTCATGAAAGTTTATTCTAAGGAAGTGGCATCTGAGCTGAGATCTGAAAGAGAAATCGAGGTTAACTAGGTACACAGGAAAACCCTCCAGACAATAGGAAGGATAAGAGAGAGACTCATTGCTTAAATAATAACTATTATAATTTCTTGGAAGGAAAGTGTTTTAATTAGTTCAAACTACAGATTATGTTTTCACTAGCCGAGTCAGTTACATGCAGTAAATGGCAATGTAATTTACTAGGCAACCATCACTGACTCCAAACAGTGATGTATAAATATTTTTTAAAAATGAAGAAGAAACAGCATCAATTTTTCAGTCCTTGCTTATTTGAAGCATTTGAACCAGAGACTCAATTAAAAGTATAAAAACCCATGCTTTGCGCATATTACATATCATTAGAGTGTATAGCAATAAGTGTGGGGAATGGGGAAATACAAACATAGAATCGCTGTATAAAATGATTTTAGCTACAAAGACAGGTATTTTAGCTTTTCGCTCATAGTCTATCACATTAATTATAAAGAAGACAAAATGACAAGTCTTTGTCATGAGTAATAACATCCAGATATGCTCATGGTCATCATCAATCTCAAAAGTCTTTTAGTATATATTTTAACTAAAGTATCCAAAACTGCCAATAAATAGAAGTAGTAGTACGATTAATAGTAGCAGTATTAACAGTATTAGTTGTAACAGTTACTTAGTTTACCATGAACTTACCAGGCTAGTGTTTTATTGCTAATACTTCCAATTACTGTCCAAGACAGGTATAAGGACTTCGCTTGGCAGAAAATGCAATTTAAGTTCAGAAAGTAAGTGAGCCTTCAAGATCACACAGGGAGCACTGGAGAGAAGACTCAGCCCAGGTCTCTCTGGCTCTCCATTCCAGACAG
>NW_011888879.1:3685560-3687385 GCF_000151845.1 Pteropus vampyrus
TAGAAAGGATCTTAGTGACACTGAGAATATTCCTTGCCAGGTGTTTTCTAATGTGTCATTTATTATTAAAAAAGGGTCATAGAGCCGTCCTACAAGGTAATTATTTAATTATGAAAATTTAAAGGGAAATATTTGAAGATTAAAGATTGGAAAATCCCAAATGCTTCTATTGTGGTGAGAAAACCCCACATAGCAGAATAAATAAAGGATATATATATAAAAAAAAAAAGTCACAAATAAGTCATCTTGAAATCATAGGTGTAGATCATGACCACGGAAATATTGTGAGACAAAGAAACCCATGGGTGGGGGGCAGGGAAGTATTTCTAAATATGAATATATTTGCAATTAGTAAAGAAGAGATTTTTTCTGTAATCTGTACATGTGGCTCTAGAATTAAAAAGTAAAGATTTAATTGCCAAAGTGTTTCAAAATAAATATTAGGATTCCTATGACCTCCTTCCTAATGCATTTGGAAATAGATTGTAGTGGTTAGATTTTCTGTCTCCTGAACTTATTTTTTGAGAAATTTAATCTGGCTGTATCCTTTTTGAAACTGAAAATTCTTTGGCTAAACTTCAGAAATTACTTAAACTTCATCTGTATCTGAATCTAGCAACTTTTTATATTCAAGTCTCTCATAATTTGGGTGTCAGATGGTAGGGGAATCAATGCAAAAGCAATTTCCCAATATTACATGCTTAAATAAAAAATATTTGTTGGATCTCTACCTTACTCTTTACCAGTCAATATTCTTGGCATTATGGAAATGAAGAACGAGTTTTGTTTTTCCTCATAGAACTCACTTTCTATTGGGGAGACCAAGAAAGTAAACAAGTAACAAATTTAAGCAAGTTAACTAACCTGTGTTAAGAGGTAAGGAACAAATAGGATAATATAATAGCATGCGATGTCTCTAAAAGGTGATGTTTGAATTCAGACACAGCTCTAGCCACGGGAAGAAGCCTGGGTAAATGGGTTCCATATACAGGGAACAGCAAATGGTAAGACTTCAAGAAGCAGATGAGTTTGAGTTTATTCTAGGAACAGAAGAGAGTCCAGAGTAACTACAGCATCAGAAGCAAGAAGGAGAGAGGTATGAAATGAGCATGATGAAAAAGGCAGAGCCCAGGATATTGTAAGGAGTTTGTACTTTATTGAAAATGCAATGACAAGCCATTGAACTTCCTGATTAGACTTAGTGGTTAACATCATAAAACAAAATCATAAGTATTTCAAGATGTCAACTAACACTTAAAAAGATTATGAATTTTTTGGTGGAAGATTTTTTTCATCATGAAATCTAATATTTTTTCTTCCATGCTCTGTCTCATTGCTGAAGATATAAGATCTCAGTTATGAAGTTAAGTATAGCTATTATTTTAAAGGATATCATTTGGAAAATTAAAAATTTACATTTTAAAATGGTTAATTTTTATAGATTATGAATAAGAAAAAAATCTATGTGGATGAAGTGGTTGTAGGGTAAGGAGATGAGAAGTTTTAAGAAGTTAATTCATTTTTACTGTTTTGAGTTGAACTAAGGAAGACTTTCTGATATAGGGGTTAATAATATTCATTATTCTACATCTAATTAAAAATGCACTGCATACTAATTTTAGTGAATTTGACAAATATAGAAAGATACAATAAGAAAATAATAATCACCTATAATAATATTACTTTCTAGTCTTTCGTAATCATTGTGATATATATTTAACAAAACTGAAATTTTATAGGCTATGAAAATTTTAACCTAATTATTTTCATTTAATATTACATTTTTGGTAATTTTCATTTCAATACATATTCTTTGACATCATCA
>NW_011888879.1:3687435-3705256 GCF_000151845.1 Pteropus vampyrus
AAAAAAAAAAAAACTAGACCCAGACCTTACACTCTTCACAAAAATTAGCTCAAAATGGATCATATACCTAAACGTAAAGATAATATAGGAGACAACTTATATGACTTAGGGTATAGAGATGCCTTTTTTAAATTTAACACTGAAAACACAATCCATGAAAGAAATAATTGACAATCTAGACTTTATTAAAATTAAAACCTTCCACTCTGCAAAAAAAAAAAAAAAAAAAAAAAAAAAAAATTATCAGGAGAATGGGAAGACAAGCCACACACTGGGAAAAAATATTTACAAAAGACACATCTAATAAATAACTATTTAATACAAAATATACAAAGAACTCTTGAAACACAACAATAAGGAAACAAATAACCCAATTGAAAAATGGTCCAAAAATCTGAACAGACACCTCACCAAAGAAGATATATAGATGGCAAATAAGCATATGAAAAGGTTCTCCACATTGTATGTCGTCAGCGAATTAATTAAAACAACAGTAAGATACTACTGAACACCTACTAGAATGACCAAAATCTGTAACAACGATAACACTAAATGCTGGCAAGGATGTGGACCAACAGGTACTCTCCTAAATTCATTCCAGTGGGAATGCAACACGGTAAAGTCAATTTCAAAGACGAGTTTAGCAGTTTCTTACAAAACTAAACATACTTTTACCACATGACCCAGCAACCGTGCTCCAAGGTATTTATCCAAAGGAGCTGAAACCTTGTTTGCACAAAAACCTGCACATAGATATTCACAGCAGCTTTATTTATAATTGCCAAAACTTGGAAGAAACAAAAATGTTCTTCAGCAGGTGAGTGGATAAACTGTGATACGTCCAGACAATGGACTATCATTCAGCACTAAAGAGAAATGAACTATCAAGCCATAAAAAGACACGGAGAAACCTTAAATGCATATTACTAAGTTAAAAAAGCCAATCTGAAAAGGCTGCATACTATATGATTCCAACTATATGATACTTTGGAAAAGGCAGGACTATGGACACAATAAAAAGATTGTTGATTGCCAGGGGTGGCAGTGAGAGAGTGGGGTAGAGATAAATAAGAAGAACACTGACGATTTTTAGGGTAGTGAAAATATTATGTATAATATAATAATGGACGTAGGTCATTATGCATTTGTCCAAACTCATAGAATATACAACCCCAAGAATATAAAGTATAGACATTGAATGATCATGTTGTGTCAGTGTAGGTTTATCTTCAGTTTAAAAAAAATACTACAATTTTGGTGAATGATGCTGGTAATGAGGGAGGCTACGCACGTGTTTGGGCAAGGGATATATGGGGCATCGCTGTACCTTCTTCTCGGTTTTGATGTAAACCTAAAACTTCTCTAAAAAATAAAGTCTTAAAAAACACAAGTTTTCAATTTGAAAAGTCCCAAAGTGCCAAGCAAGTTGAATGAAGAAAACCCCACACTTAAGGGATCAGACAAGCACCCCATGATCTGCCTCGCTAAACCTGTACGCCCTCCTTCCTCCGGATCATCTTATCCTTCTTCCCTCCTGTTACAAAGGAGAACGCATTCATCCCCCTCTCAAAGCTGATCTCTCATTTGTACCTTGAGTCTGATAATTCACATCTGTTCAAAGTCTGCTCCCTTAGTTAGCCCCCTTCCCTCCAGCTGTATCATAAACAGGCAATCGTGTTTTAGAATTCTTACTCTAAAGCAACAACAAATCCTCCCATTACTTACATTGTCATAGATCCTGTCTGATTTCTCGGCTCTCTTTGAGAGCTTCCCTTTGTTGTAGAAATTTTTAAAATACTTTTGAAATTTGAAATGCTTTTTTGAAAAAAAGAATCATCTACTTATATATGGCTTCCAGTTCCTCATTTCTCATTCACTTAGCAGCCCACTATTATCTGTGTTCCACACCCAAAAGTCCACTGGCCCCTCTGGTTAAGGACATCAGAAGCTGGATGCTGTCAGTTCAATGGATTTGATATTCACCTTACTCAGCTTCTCGCAGGAGTTTGACACACTCATCGCTCTTTTCCTTTTTCAAATTTACATGCTCCTGATTTTTTTCCTTACTCATTGTCTACTCCTTCTGTCTTCCTTGCTGATTTCTCCCCACTTATTAACCCCCTAAATGGTAGACTCCTTCAGATCTTGCACTCTCCCCAATATCTTCCCTTTCTGTCCTCTCCCGGGCTTAACTCGTAGTCCCCTTTGTGTAATTACTACAGATTTGTTGTCAACTCCCACATCTATATTTCTGGAACTGATTTCTCCACTAAGCTCCAGGTTTGCACATCTAATTTCTTCCCTGACATCTCAACTCGTGTACCTTACCAACATTTCAAATTTCAAATGTCCTATACCTGAAATGAAACCTGGTTCTCAACCATACCCCAAAGCTTCTCTGTCTCAGAATGAAATCACAATCTATCCAGTTGCTCATACCAAAAACAGTAGGAATCATAATTGGTTTCTCAATTCCCCATACTCTCTATATCCAATCAATCAGCAAACTCTGTTGACATATCATTTAATCATGTGATGTGGACTAAAAAGGAAATGGACTCTTATTCGAGATAATTAATTTGACCAAGTTCAAGTTACCTGCTTTATTAAGCATTTTCCATATTTTGTCTCGTTTAATCCTCATAACAAGAAAGTGTAATTATATTTCAAATAAAACATCAGTTGCCCAAAATTAGGATTCTCTTTGCTCTCAGTTTTGACTTCCTTCTTTCCATTCTTCTCTGTGTTACCATAGATACACCAAAAACATACTCATCAAGTCATTCCTCTGCTTAAAATCCTTCAATGGCTCAGAATTGGCTACAGAATAAGGTCCTTATCTTGGCATTTAGACACTTTTATGACCTGGGCCCTGCCTTCCTTTCCAACTTCATTTGCTCCCATTTCCTACTACACCTTCTGGATTCCAGCCATATCACCCCCTTTAGAGACTCAGCTTAAACAGGCTGTGCTCTATCTTTCCTCTCCGTCTTTATCCAAGCTGTTTCTTCTGCCTTGAATATTTGTCCCACATATAGAGGACACTGTGATTGCCTCGCTACCATCTAGTTTGTTTCTTTCAATAGCTACTCCTATTTTTGTTTAGATATCTACACTTCCCTGATGCTATGGTTTCAGCTTGGCTCAGCACTAGCTAATTAGCATGATTTTACACCCTGTTTACAGTTTTTGGTGCAGATGACCCAATTAGAGACCAAGACATAAGGTGAGGTTTATATGGAAACCATTTCCTGTCTCTTCTGAAGGATTCTGGAATTGGCATTCTCTTCCTCTCTCACAATCGTTGTGTACCTCCTAGGCATCTTATGCACATGAAGGAGATCGAACCTTAAATTGAAGCAGAGTTTAAGAAGGCCAAGAAGAGAACGAGTTACCTCAGGTCTTTCCTTAATGACATCACTGAGTTGCTGAAACAAACCGACACCGAGGCTCGCTTTACCTCTGCTCTTCCCAGTTATGTGAATCACTTTTATTGACATATTTTCTGCTACCTGCAACTGAAAGCAGCAAAATAATATACCATATTTTATGACATAAATAATGTCGACTAATACTAGGCCTTCCTTAACCTCTCAAAATTAAGTATTTTTTCTTCAGTAAAAGTTCCTTGTGTATACCTCTATCAAAACCTATACTATACTGGTTTAACTATTTAGTCTGCTTCCCAGGAGACTTTAACACCTTCAGAAAAAAAAGTTTGTGTTATTTGCTGTTCTGTGAGTTTGTTATAAGACTGAATGTGCTCAGAAAGAGCCTACCATCCCTCCCAAAACACATTTATTTAATGCAGAGTTTCTCAACCTTAGCACTAGTGATATTTTAGGCCAGAGAAATCTTTGTTGTGGAGGGCTGATCTGTGCAATGTATAATATTTAGCAATATCTTTGGCCTCTACTTACTAAAACACCAGTAATGTTACCCCTCTGCCTAATTTGTGACAATAAAAATGTCCTTGGGAATTGAAAAATATCCCCTGGGAGGTAAAATTATGCCCAGTTGAGATCTACTGACCTAACATAATGAGGAAGAGTTTAGATTTTATTACAAACATCCTCTTGGGCTTTTAAGCCAAAATCAATTTATAGAAGTTAATTCTCACAGGATCATATTATACCCATTCTTGAATATAGACAGAAAGAGCTCAGGATCCCACAAAGGGCAAAGTATATTGGTTTCATGTGAACTATTGGTTTGGTGTGTAATAAGGGAGTGTTAGGGTAAACTCCACCTTTACTGGGTACATGATGTGATCTCACGCACACACCAAGCCTGCTTTTCTCATAAGCCAATCCTTTACAGAAACTACCCATTCCAAAGGGGTGGGTCACTTTCATCACTGGAAAAGGAAAGACCAAAAAGAAGAAGAAAAAAAATCTTATATGTGAAGAATATCATATTAGATGCCAGAAACACAGGTTGGCACTAAACTTCTTTCATCGCCCCGTTTCTTATGCACACCCAACCTAATCCCTAAATAGTTTCTCCCACCTACAGTGAGAGCGTTCAAACTGTTACTAATTATAAACTCCTTCAGAGGTGAGGTATTTTCACTGAGAGTGAACATGCAGGTACTTGAGCCCACACAACCTCCTTGGCCTCAGGGCAAGCACTTCCACCTGAAACGCCTTCTCTAACAGGATGATGAAACCGAAGCCAGAGAACTGAGTGAACCAAGCCGAAAACCTTGTTTGGCTGATTGTTTTCTAATATACAAAGAATTCAGAGAAATGGTGCAAAATGAATGTACCTCAGTATGGTCTGATTTAATCTATAGTCTTTACCTTTATGTTCAAACATATTTGTATTTATACCAATCACTACTTGAATATGTAATTTTAATAAATGTCAAAATTAATTATTGAAGGTGACATTTATAACTTAAAAGCACACATTTTGACTTTTCTTTTTTCCTACCTCTTAGGTTGAATGAAGTACACACAATTGTTTGCCTTTGAATCTAGATGTAGTTTTAAATATTAACTTTTATTTCAGAATTAGCTTAGAGATAGATACCAAGTCTAAAATTCTTTTTTTATTCTACTAGGTTTCTACGACTATCTTAAATAGTTAACAGAACCAAAATATTAACTAATATACAAAGTCATATTGCTTTCAAGAAACACACCATGTTCTTTTTATGAATAAAGGCAATCAATACCTTGTCTATGAAATAGATTCATAAGCCAGAAGGGATCATCCACATCTTCGTGTTCTACTAAAAAGGTGTCTTATTAACTTTGTAAGTGGCACAAAGCTGAAAGTGAAAGCTAACAAAACTTCAAATAAATGTACAAGCCAGAAGAACACATCCAAAGTCAGCAAGATGAAATTATTCTAAGGAGGGATGTAAAGGCTTAGCCTTAGCTCTAAAAAACATCTCTGAGGATGTGAATAAGTGATCAGTTGGGGGTTAAGCACCCTCTCTCAATAATCATTGGTTATGGCACCTTCCCACTGTCATTGTCAAATGCCTTAGACCACTGGAGTCACGTGGTTTCTATAGTATTCCCTTCATCTATCAACCTAGTTACCCTAGCAGAAACAAAATTCATTTGTTTAGCATGACTTGTTCTTTTGGAACTCATGTTGGATTCTCACGGAAACTACATTTCTTAAGTTCTCCTAAGCTATCCATTCAATAGTAGATTCTACAAAGTTTCACCAAGGATTGATGTGAAGTTTACTAGTTAGAAATCTATTAAAAAAAACAAGCTCTACCATTTTCTTCTTTTTAAAAATATCAGAACAACTCTTTTTCTCTAGACTTCTGTCGTACCTACACAAGTTTTCAAAGACTACCAATAGAGAGCTTTATGGTCACGTTTCAAAATGCTTTTAGAAACTAAGTTGTAATTCAGCTGGACTCGTAGTGTGAAAGCAGTCTAAAGTTACTAGTTAGAGCTTAGGAAAAGAAGAAACCTTAAGCACTATGAAATAAGCTTCACATATTATTTCATTTCATCCTACCTTTTAATCCTCCAGTAGGTATTATTTCTACCTCAAAGGTGAAGAAAGTGAAACAGTAGATGCTTAGCTTGATCAGATCAAGCAGCTTGCTAGTCACATACCTAATAAGGCATAAATTCAAATCCTGGTTTACCACCAGACTCTCTATTTTTTTTTTCCATTATTATATACTGCCATTGTTTTTCTTAAGTTCCCTGCCTCAAGTTTCGATTTTCTCTTTACAACCACCAAGTAACACATGTCAGCATGTCAGTTTCTTTCTTTTAATTTTTTTAATTAAAATTATTGGGGTGACACTGGTTAATAAAATCGAATAGGTTTCAAGTGTACAATTCAATAATACATCATATACATATTACATTGTGTGTTCACCACCCAAAGTTTAAATATCATCCTCTTAGAAGATGAAAACAAAATAGTTATGAAGTAGTTCTGTTTTATTTCTTTGCTCTGTTAATTTTAGTTCCCCATCCCTAAATAGTAAACCTATCTCTGCCTAATTCTGATTATTCTGAAACGCACAAGAAAGAAAAGAAAAAAGAGAAAAAAGGAAGGGAAGAAGGGAGGAAGAGAAAAAGAAAGCGAGAGAGAGAGAGAGAGAGAAAGGAAGGAAGGAAAGAAAGGGAAGGGGAAGAGGAGGGGAGGGGAGGGGAGGGGAGGGGAAGGAAGAGGGAGAGAGAGAGTGGTAGGAGGGCAGGAGGGAGGAAATTAAAAAAATGAAATTTTGTTTTACAATTCTGCATTAATTACGAATTCAAGGTACCATAGACGTAACTCTCAAGTTTCACAATTTACAATTGTGCATTAATTACGAATTCAAGGTACCATAGACGTAACTCTCAAGTTTCACATTTTTTATATTTTCTCAACCAGTTCCTCCTGTCGTAACTAAACCCACGGAGTGTTTTTTTATCACTTCCATTTAAAACATTAAATTTTTAAACAAACAAGTCAAGAATTTCCATACACTACTTTTACTCTAATCATGACATAAGGTATCTCCTTAGTGGAAATCACCCATAAACACTGTATCTTGCTTACATGCAATAGTGTATCAGTTACAGCACCTTAATGTAGAAAATCTGTTTCAAAGTCATCTTAAAAATATTTAGCTTACTCAAAAACATGTTTTGACTTCCAATAACCCAAGCACAGAGCCAAGAAACTAAGTGCAGGTGCTAATAGGAAAGTTAAATAAGCGATTCACTAAGAAAACATTTGTGATTAGTTTGTAAAAACTTTCCCTTAAAATATATCTTTTAAGAAAACAAATGTTAATTTTAGAAAACTTAAAATATAGAGAAACAAAAAAGAATAAAAATCATCCGTAATCCTACCACCCAAAGAAAACCATGATAAATATTCAAAATCTGTTTTTGTTCATAAGAAAGAATTTTCCCATCTTTGTCAGATAAGTATTTTAGAACATCTGTTTCGGAGGCAACATTGATTTTTAACACATCATCTGAGAATGGTTAGTAATTGGCATATGAATGTACCAGAAGAGTTGACCATTTAAAAATAGTCAATGTTTACTCAATTCTGAATTTTAATGTGAAGGCACAGTCTGGAAAAAACACAGTGGTGTTTCTTCTTTTTTTATGTTTCCCCTCAAATGTATTAGGTTCTTCCTTTCCTCCTATCTCACATTCTCAAGCATCACATATCAACTCTCATTTTAATAACTGATTCTAAATTCCACTTCCAGTCTTTGCTCACCCAAGATTTAGACTTCTAAAACAATCTCTTCTTCACTTCATTCTCCAACAAGCAAGAAACAAGAAAGAAAATCCTGTTGTTCCTATGTTGGAAAGATTTCCTGAGCTGGAAAGATTTCCTGTGCTGGAAATCTTCTCGCCCACTGCCTTACTTTGGTCCTCTCATAATTTCTCACCGAGAGGACCAGAATAGACTTTAGTTGGTCTACCGCAAAATAGAATTCTCTCATTCTTATAAATAAATTAATTATGTGAGTCCTACAGATTGTGAGTTCCCTAAAGGCAGTGACTTGGCTTTGATCATTATCCATTCAACTGGATTTTTATCATTGACACACAGTGCCTGTTTTTGTAGTCTCCTTGAAAAAAAAAAAACGTTAATACTAACATTTACCATGTTTTAACATTGGATTTCATGTTTTATATTTTTTCCAACTGTTTAATGTGTTAGAGCTTAGTCTGCCTAATAGGAAGACTGCTAAATTCCTAGAGGTGAGGCATCCAAAAGATTCATACTGAAATAATAATCTTAAACTAAAGAAACAAACTTACCTCACAATTAGTTTCCTGAATTAAAGATTTCAACATTTCTGTATAAAAATACCAAAATTTAATTCAATCTGTTTTGTGGTCATTACTTAATCTACTTGGAATATGATTTGAATATGTTAATAATTTGGGGAGTTTTTCTCCACAAAGACAATACATGAAGTGGATGAGTACCACATAGCTGACACAACAAACTGAAATAGCTCTCATTTAGAGTTACAGAGGAAATGTCATTAGTTATACGGATCTCATTAGTTATATGATAATCAAGAATAAAGTAGAAAAAGCAGCCAATAACCATTTTTAATAATCTGAACAAAATCCTAGGAGTATGTGTATGCTTTTTACTCATTTGTTGTTGTTTTTTTTCATAATAAAAAACCAGGTAATTCTAATTTTTTATGAACTTTATCTAAAATTGATAATTTTACTCTTTTTAAAAATCACTGGAACTACTTTACGATGACTCCCAAGTGGGGTTTTGGGATTTCTAGTTTCCCTGACATGAATTTATGATAAACATTATCCTCAATAATTTAGAATTTTTGCTTTTTTTAACTTTGGCTGAGAATTAATAGTGTTTTTTTATTTGCCACCTAAAAGTTCTAATTAGAATCATTTGTAATTTGAAATGTCTGATTATATAACACTGTCCAGTATTTAAAAATAAAGTCTGAGATCTGTTTTAATGAAACAATACCAAATTATAAAAAATGTGCAGTTTTTCTTCACTTCATGATGTATTCTACAAAGCTGAACATAACTTCAATTACTGAAAGTAAAGTAAATATTATAAATGTTAGACTGAATGTAATATTACAGAATTTAGGACTATAGCAATGAAAAAATGCTTGTGAGAATTAAATTTTTAAAAAGCAGAATGTAAAATTGTACATTTATTATGATTACAAATATGTAAAAAAAGATTATATAGAGATGGATGATTGCAGAAACTTAAACAAGAGATTCTAAAACATCAGCAATAATTGTGTTCAATTTATGAATTTTGGGAGATGATTTTTCTCCCTTTATTTCCCAAATTCTCTATAAGGTTGTTTCATTATTTTTTAAATTTATAATTGAAAATACTATTTGTAATAATATATACTCAATAAACAACTCTAGCAAAAAAATCCATTTGGAATCTGAATTTACCAAAGAGTTTATTACTTTTAGTTACTTAAAATAACCTGTAATTGTGTTATCTGTACAATATTCATAAAGATGCGGATACTGTCAACTCACACATGTCCATATTTTATTTGTAAAAAAAAAGAGTAGACTAGCATTATGCCTATTCTGCTTGTTCTCCCACTCCCTATTTTACTTGCTCTTCAATTTCAGTGTATTTCCTTAGGTTCATCTTCATTTCACTGCAGATATGAATGTTGTCAAGGCCTGGCAAATGGGCAGGATCCAGCCTACCTCCAGATTCTCTCTCAACGAATGGCTATACTGATTTATTTTAAAATCATATTTTGGAGGCACTTATATAAGTTTCAGGCACGGTGCCAAACACTGAAATTTATTATCCTCCAAACGCAGCTATGAAATAGATTTAAATTTAAATCTACCATATTATTTTGTTATTTCTAATTGTACCATCTGTTCTGTTTTGTTTCTCTCCTTCTTGCCTTTTTTTTGGTGGGGGAGGGAAATGGAGATGACTTTTTTATCATTCCATTTTCTTTCCCTCTGCTTGTTTGAAAATTATATACTCTTGTTTTCATTCTATGACTATTGCACCCTTAACTTTTCAAGTTAAATGTCTCCTAATAAAACAATGTATGTTATCAATGGATAAAAATGTTCATGAGAACCTGGAAAGATCAAGTGGATAGCATTTCATTTTAGCCTCACTAAATGCAAGTCAACAAAACATATCTCACGATGCGATGAAATATGACGCACACACAATATATTGCACCTGTGCAATATATTTTTGCCGATAAACAGAGCCACTGAATTGGATTGTTATAAATCGAACTGTGTCCCCACCAAATTCATAGGTTTAAGCCTTAATCCCAAATATGAAATTTGGAGATGTACCCTTTGGGAGGTTACTTGGGCTAGTTGAGGTCATGAGGGTGGGGCCTTCATGATGGAATTAGTGGCCTTTGACTGGTTCTCTTTTTATCCCCGTAAGTTCACAAAAAAGAGGTCATGTGAGCACACAGTGAGATTGTGGTCACCTACAAGCCAAGAGAAGAGGCCTCAGAATAAAACCTACCTTTCTAGCGCCTTCTTATTGCGCTTCCTAGCCTACTAAACAGTGAAAAAAATGAACATCTGTTGCTTAAGCAACCAAGTCAGTGTAATTTGGGTATGACAGCCTGACCTGACTGTGACATGGAGCTAGTCAATATCATCAAGCCTCTAGGTCTAACCACCAGTTTATAGGAAATATGGAGTAAAGAGGAAAAACATAAATAGCAATCACCAAATCCAGAATGTAGGCTATTCTATAGAACAAATACCCAGTTTCTTCAACAACTCAATGATAGAAAAATAGTGTGCCGGCGGGGTGGTGAAGGTCACTGTTACAGAATAAAAGCAACTAAGAGACAAAATCAAATGTAATGTGTGAGCTTTGTTCACATCTTGATTCTAATAAACCAACTGTGAAAGTACATTTGGAAGACAATTTGAGAAATTTTAATATGACCTGGGTATTACATGTTATTAAGGAATTATTAATTTTGCTAGATGTAATAGTCACATGGGATTAAGTTTTAAAATAGTTGTTATCATTGAAGACACATATTGAAATAGTTACAGGTAAAATGACATGATATCTATGATTAGCTATAAAGTGCTATCCTCCCGCAAAAAGAAAATAAAATTGAGAAACAGATAAAACAAGATTGTTTAAATGTCGTTAATTTCTGAAACTAAATGATGGGTACTAAGGGATTCACTAAACTATTCTTCCAATATGATTGAAAGTTTTATGTACGATTCAAAACTTCTATAATAAAATGTTTTTAGAATCTAGTATTAATAATTCTACCCTATTACCAGAAAACTTGGGATGCTATTAGTTCCTTATTGGTGCTGTTAACAAATTACCATAAATTTAGTAGCTTAGAACAATACAAATTTATTATCTTTCAGTTTTGAGATCAGAAGTCCTAAAATCGAGGAGTCTGCAAGTCAACGAGGTTGCATTCCCTTTGGAAACTCTAGGGAAGAACCCATTTCTTTATGTTTTATAGTTTCTGGAGACCACCTGCATTCCAGTTTATGGTCCGTCCTCGAGGCCAGTAGTATAGCATCTTCAAATCTTTCTCCTCCTCCCTCTCTTTCCCTCTTTCCCTTCCTTCCTCTCTCATCTCCTTCTACTACTATGACTTTCCTGCCTCCCTCTCCTGAGCACCCTTGAGATTATATCGGGCCCATCTAAATAATCCAGGACTATCTCCCAGGCTCAGGATCCTTAACTGAACCACATCCATGAAGTTCATTTTGTCGTACAAGTAGCATATTCACAGGTTTAGGGAATTAGAATGTGAACCTTTTTGAGGAGTCATTATTTGGCCTAATATAGAGATTTATACACTATAGTTGTTTTATTTTGGTTCTACACATTTTTTTTAAATGCCAAAAATAGAGAAGGAGGAATTTACACAATCAACGTGAAAGAAAGTCAGAGTTAGGGAGAATATTGCCTTTCCTTATCACATGTTTCATTTAGGCGTTTATGACTTGCCTTAAAGGATATATCTCCTAATTTGATTTTCTTCTTTATTTAACATCTATAAAGTCCAGAACTTTCTTAAAAAAATACAATTACTCAAAATTTTATTGCCCAACCATAACAAATTTTAGAGTATTTATTTTATAGTCTTTTATTTTCGCTTTTTTCTTAACATTGAGATTACACGTATTATGAAGATTTGGATTTTTTTTTTCTTTCTTAACCCTATACAAGGGCCATTTGTTTACATCATTTATTATTTTTTAAAACATCACTAGTAATTTTGTGATACACTATTGTTGGGATATACCATAACTTATAAAACCATTTACCTATTTTGAATATATTTATTTCCTTAGAAGAGAATCCTAGAAATAGCATTATTAATTCAAAGAAAATGAACATTTTTTATGATCTTGAACTATAATAACAAATTGCCCTCTTGAAATCTTTGGCTCCTTCTGATTATAATTTAAAAATAGACCCATAAAATAACCAATTATTGCTTATTATTTTCTTATAATTCATTTATATTCTCAGCTCTAGAACTTTTTTCTTCTACATCCTGTATTTTATTTTCCTCATTCCCTTCTTCCATCTCCCCAGCATATCCATAGATGCCAACATAACCAATATGGAGATTTAAAAAAAAAATAGACTTTTTAGGCAATCAAGATTTACTCTCATCTCCTGTAATGGAGCAAAGAAATTCAGAATAATGTATGTATGGGTCAGACAATTAATCATTACTATAGCCTAATCAAATGTTAATTGTACATGAAAGCATTAAATCCAGAAAAAAACATTTTTCCAAATTAAACACATTCTTTATGTCTTTTAGCAATACTATTTGTTTTTGCTTTCCTAGATTTCCTTTTGATCTCTCTCTGTCTATATAACAAACGTGTAAACACATATTCAGAATTAGTTTTAAATAATTTATAGTGGTCAAAGCTTTCAAACTTCCAATATTATGAAAACCTAAGGATTACTAAGAAAGATAGCATGGCCCAATGGCAAGAGCTATGATCTCAGAAGATGGATTTATTACTAAGGGCTGAATGACCTCAAAAAGGTCACTTTAAGTCCACAGTATTACGATTTCTCAATCTATAATATGGGTATATATAGGATAGATATACCTAACATTAATATAATGAAGATAATTTTATAATCCATTTAAATTAGATTCACAAATATTTATTGCGTGGCCTTTTATGTCCCAACCATTGTTTTAGAAACAATAAAAATAGGTGTGCACGGTCGCCAACCTCATGAAATTTGTAAGAGTCTAATGAGGACGATGACTCGAAAAAGTATGATGCATGTTGCAAAAGGTAGAACAAGAGAATCTCCTGAGATGAGAAGCTAAGACCTAGGGAGAGGAGAGTAATGACAACGAGGACGGGTGTCTTTAAGAAAGTTAGCAATCTGGCTGCCTACAGAAACACATATAGTAAGCAGAATGATTTATTGACTTTCATAGCACTTAAAAAACTAGTCACCATGATCTACGGCCATGCCACCGTGAACAAGCCCGATCCCATCTGATTTCGGAAGCTAAGCAGGGTCGGGCCTGGTTAGTACTTGCATGGGAGACCACCTAGGAAGACCAGGTGCTGTAGGCATAAATAATAATTTAAAAAAAGACAAGAAAAGAAAAAGAAAAGAAAAGAAAAAAGGAACTAGTCACCAACATTTAAGAACTTTGAGATTACAGAAAAAAATCAGATTTCCAGATTTCTTGAAAAATGTGAGAGTCTAATACATGGCAGTGATCAGCTGAACCAATGCTTTCATGAGAGTGTGTTCCAGTTTGCCACAACCACCACCACTCCCCCCGTCTTACATCTGACCTGTTTCACTTTACATTAATCTGCCTCTGTCTGTATTTGGGTTTCCAATATCTCATCTAGAAAGGAGGCTATGCACCAAAGAGAAGAAGTCAGTCCTGTGTGACTGGAGCACAGAGGCGAAGAGGATCTTATTAGGAGCTGAATGGAAAGTATGTGCCAGGCTCGGGGCAGGCCTGGTATGTTTCAGGCCTGTGGGTACCACTGAACAGTCTTGACAGGAAAATTATATGCTCATATTTGAATTCTAAAAATACTTCTCTGAATACACACAGTGATAAAAGGATTGCAAAATGTACTTTGAAAGCCAAAGACTGGAAAGTATCTATTTGATTTATTCTTCAAGTTTCAAATAAAAACCAAGAATGAATTTTAAATTTTGTGCAGACTAGGATCTATTCTGATTTTTAAAAAAAATCATTGTGACAATTTAACTTTTTTTAAAGACAACAAAATAAAAGTTAGTCATATCTTGAAAAAACATTGACTAAAATTACTCTAATGTGAAGGGGAAAAGGCTTGTATAAAAAGTAAAACATCAGACGATAAAACCTGAGTGATAAAAGAAAACTTTCCCGTATGTCACAGAAAAGTCATCCCCTTGCTCAATACAGTACATCCTCATATTATTCAAATAAACTTAAACTCACACAGACACATTGAAAAAGTTATAACTCAGAATGACCCATGGGGCTTATTTCCTGTTAGATTCTAGCTCTGGTACTCTCTAATTCTGTTTGAATACATTTCAACAGTGATTCATTTTGTCAGTCTGCCAGTAGTCTTTCCTACTGAGCAAGTGTCATGTACTTGATGTACTTTAGCAGCAACACAATTGAACACTTGGCTCAGATTGCCCCCAATCACCTTATTTACTATTCAGAAATAAGTCACACTTTTTCTTTTTATCAGTAACATACTCCTCTAAGATGAAATATCAAATGACAAACAGTGGAAGTTAACTTAAAACACAAGGGATGACTTTGACCTGTATTTTGGGGACCTGGCCTCCTTCAGTGAAGTACACTGACATGTGTAGCCTGCTTCTGGTGTCCAGGGTGAGTCACCACCTTCCCGATCCAGCCCACCCCGGTGGGACCCATGGCATGTCTGGCATCACCACACACACTCCTTTTCTGGTGATTTTTGTGCCCTAATATATTAGTGAGATTTTAGTTAAGGTCATTATTTCATTACTATTTTCACCTACTCCTTGCCACCCACATCTCCACCTCAAGGCTCAAGTGTGAATTCCACGAAGAGCTGAACTAAAAAAGTAATAATAATAATAACAACTAATTTATTGAGTTATGTGTTAAAGAATGTTCAAAGAGCTTTGTCCGTATTAATTCATTTAATCCTCATAACAACCATATCAGCTATGTAGAGAAGTTATTCTTTTTACAAATAAGGAAACCGGGCCATGGAGTGGTGGAATTGAAATGAACCTTCCCACTACAGAGCCCGTACTTTGACCTCTACACTGCAAACATTCTGCTGTACTTAAGAGTCACCTTTTTTCTATAATATTTAAGACTGTAATGGATGTATGTGCTCTTCTCTAGGAGGCTTCTAGGCTCCCTGTGGATGCATCCTATCAGTCTAGGAGTCCCAGTAGATGAAGCTCAATAGCAGTAGCCCCGACTTGGCCATACTGGGATCCCTACTTTCCCCAACTCTTGGGTAACAGCGACCCATAGACCTTCCTTTGTCCTTCCTTCATCTCCATCAAGTCAGATAGGCAACTTGATTTTTTGCTTCTTAATATGCATATTGGAGAGAGAATTCCTTCTTCAACGGGGGATGAGTAAACAAAAAATCCTCTCTCTTCACAAAGTTGGAAACAAGAAACTGAAGGGAACCCTCTTCTCCACACATGTATCTAATAGAAGCTTGGTTGGCAGCAAAGACCATGTGTTCCTAGATCCAAATTTCCCAGATACAACTATTTTCCCCTAGAGAGGACAGATTAAGCCAAGTCCAGGGAGTCATCTCTTGAACTGTCCTCCTTAACTCTATCACTCCATACAAACAGCACATTTAAACTGTTGAATCCATCCATTTGCCTTCATACTCATCCTCATTAATCTTGTGATCAGGTGAGAGTAATCATCTCTCACCAGAATTACTGCAAATACGTAACTTGGTTTTTTAGACTCCTCCACCCCCGCCCCATTCCATTTCATTTTTTCACACTCTAGCCAAAAAATCTTTGCAAAATGCAAATCTAGTCAAATTACTACCTTGCAAAAAAATTGTTTAATGATTCTCCAATGCTCTTAGGACAAATCAAAAAGTTTTCACATTGCTTTCAATCACCTGTCCTTAGTTTACCTCTCTAGGCTCACTTTTCATCATCCCTCCCATAAGGAGCCCTACATGCTCTTCTATCCCATCACTCATACTTCTCTCTGTTTCACTAAAGTAATATATATTTGATTGTGTACTGCTGTCACACATCTTTTCTCCCACACCTCTCACCATCCCCGTCTCTTTTATCAGACTAACCTCTCCATGTTTTATGTGCTCCCATATATCCCTGTACTTCCTCATTGTTTTCATGGCTGGTTACATTTTAATTGCTTTGCTTGCATAGTTTATTATCTCTGGCTATTTTGATGAGTATTGTGTCCCCAGCACTTGTTACAGTGCCTAGCAAACAACAGACGCTTGGTAATCATTTATTGAGTGAATGAGCACATAAGTAATCTGCTACTTCACAAGTTAACCCATTTGCCCCGAGAATATTCACCAGTAGCTCTTGCAGCTGCAGCGTTTACCCCAAGATAATTCACGGATTACAGTCCTAACCTTACCTCCAAAGTTTGCCACAAAACATCTCACTTTTATTATTATTTTCACATTGCTCTAGTATATCGATAGTCTTTGAAAACAAATGACATTTGCTTTAGAGTAGTCTGTTTTTAGTATTTTGTACTTCCATTTACAAAATATAGTGATTCTTGATCACTGAAAATGTCAAATCCTTAAAAACACAGCATTCTTATGTGTGATGTTAACATCATTCTTGAACAGCTGTTAGCCCGAGATTCATTTGATGAATCCGATTTATGTATACATTTGTTACATTGAATTAGAGACAAGTTCTGTTTAAAAATAACTCCGAGAACAGTTTTTATATTTTATTTTCACATTGAAAAACAGTCATTAGAGCCGCTTCAGCCTCAAAGAGTATATTTAAGTAAAATTAAATTAATGCTGGCAGCGTGCTGCCCTTTCTGGTTAAATAGGTTCCAATGTGTCATTTGAAAGCTAAACTTTCAAAGTAACATTTGGAACAGTTTATTAATAATTTGAGATTTTACTCCATTTTTCCCATTGGCTTATTTAGAAACGAAATGTATTTTTACTCAATCATCTCTCCCCTTCCTCCCTAATGGCTGCCTCTAAATTTCCTGTATGTGTTATTTGATCAGACAGGAATACAGAGTAAAACCATGATCCCAGGTAGAGATGTTAGAAATGGCGATGAGAACTAGAAAATTTGGAAAATAGAAAAATTAAATGTTATTTATAAAGTCTTATCAAATTACCTGGTGTTTATTGAATGCCTAACAAGCATAGTATCTGGCACTAAGCAGACACACCAAAAATATGCGTCGACTTTCTAAATGAATGAAGTATCTTTTCGGAGGTGTTTTATCCCAATGTCTCTGATACAGAAGGATGCTGGTAGTCAACAGTGCAGATACCTCTCTGCCTACAGAATCAAGTCAAATCATTGACTTTAAAATTGTTGTTTCTAGCACTCTTGCAGAATAATATCTTTTATGGGATCTTTCTCCTACAGCATTCCAAGCTGTGGATAGGACAGAGTATCTGAGGCACTGTGATTCTTACAAGAATTTGAAAGTTCTCTTAACCTCTATGTGGAAGGAGAAGTGATTGCAGACAGAGTTAGCTGTGGCCAGAGCTGGGAGCTAGGAGTAGTAGGCAGCCAAGAGGGGTTCGGTTGCCCTGGGAATCTGAGATTAGATGCTGGTAGTAACACTGCT
>NW_011888879.1:3705306-3716286 GCF_000151845.1 Pteropus vampyrus
TAGAGCCGCTTCAGCCTCAAAGAGTATATTTAAGTAAAATTAAATTAATGCTGGCAGCGTGCTGCCCTTTCTGGTTAAATAGGTTCCAATGTGTCATTTGAAAGCTAAACTTTCAAAGTAACATTTGGAACAGTTTATTAATAATTTGAGATTTTACTCCATTTTTCCCATTGGCTTATTTAGAAACGAAATGTATTTTTACTCAATCATCTCTCCCCTTCCTCCCTAATGGCTGCCTCTAAATTTCCTGTATGTGTTATTTGATCAGACAGGAATACAGAGTAAAACCATGATCCCAGGTAGAGATGTTAGAAATGGCGATGAGAACTAGAAAATTTGGAAAATAGAAAAATTAAATGTTATTTATAAAGTCTTATCAAATTACCTGGTGTTTATTGAATGCCTAACAAGCATAGTATCTGGCACTAAGCAGACACACCAAAAATATGCGTCGACTTTCTAAATGAATGAAGTATCTTTTCGGAGGTGTTTTATCCCAATGTCTCTGATACAGAAGGATGCTGGTAGTCAACAGTGCAGATACCTCTCTGCCTACAGAATCAAGTCAAATCATTGACTTTAAAATTGTTGTTTCTAGCACTCTTGCAGAATAATATCTTTTATGGGATCTTTCTCCTACAGCATTCCAAGCTGTGGATAGGACAGAGTATCTGAGGCACTGTGATTCTTACAAGAATTTGAAAGTTCTCTTAACCTCTATGTGGAAGGAGAAGTGATTGCAGACAGAGTTAGCTGTGGCCAGAGCTGGGAGCTAGGAGTAGTAGGCAGCCAAGAGGGGTTCGGTTGCCCTGGGAATCTGAGATTAGATGCTGGTAGTAACACTGCTATTGAGATACTGAGCCTTAGGCCATCACTGAAGTATCGAGTTTAGCCTCAACTCTCAGCTGTTCTTGGATCCGTAAAGGGAACTAAAATGGTCCTTAGGTGTTTGAACCTCTTGGATATCAGCAGAAGCACAAGAAAATCCTCTCTGCTGGAATTGTTACCTAGTTTAGACCCACTGCAATGCCACACAGATAAAGCAATGAGATCAAAATTAAAAGTTACAAAGAAAACAGCAGATAACATTATTAGTTAGTGTCAGTAAAGAATGATAACAGATTTAAATCCCTAAGACTTCCTATATAGACTTATAAAAAATTTTGAGCAAAAATGTATGAATGTCAAAAGAAATAAAAGATACCATCACGAAGATAACCGATTAAAAGCTATAAAATCATATATTTGAGGGGAAAGTGAAACAATTTTAAAAATCTATGAAAATATAACTGTTGGAATAAAAAAAAAACAATTGTAAGAGGTAAACACATTTGAAGAGAGAATTAATGATAATATATCTTGGGAAATTATACACAATGCATCATAAATAAACAAGGAAATGGGGACTATAAAAGAGATCTATGGAGGACAGAAAGAGAAGGCTAACATAGACAAAGTTCCAGAACAAGAGAATAGACAGAAAGGAAGAGAAGGGAAATTTAAAGACATAATGGCTATAATTCTTGAGATCTAATGAAAGCATGAATCGCTGCAGGTTCAGGAATCAAAATTTATTACAAGTACACTTAAAATGAAAACCTGTAAACGTGAGATCACATAGTAAGGAATGGCAGTCAGAATGACAGCAACAGCAATCAAGTCAGAAAGAGTGGGACAATCTCTTCAAATTATTGAGAGACAAAAGTATCAACCCAGATTATGTATTCAGTAGAACCATCTTTCAAGAATGTATAAAATAAATATACGCTTAGATTAACAAAAACTGAGAAGCCTGATTATCAAGAAATCTACACTATAGGAACTTAGTATAGGAAGAAGGAAAATTAACCCAGAAGCATGGTCCTTAATGCAAAAAGAAATGATGAGCAAATACAATGGTAAATGTGTGTGTGTGTGTGTGTGTGTGTGTGTGTGTGTGTGTGTGTGTGTGTGTGTAAATCAAAGAAAACATTGACTACATACTTTAGAAATAGCAATGTTGAATTTACGGGGCTAAAGAAAGAACAGCATTAAAATCCTGGACAAAATTAGCATATAAGTGCAAGGAGAAGTAGTTAAAAGTGTTCTAAGGTTTTTATATTTTGCGGGGAGGGATTAAAATATTGATTAGTCTTGATTTCTGATAATGCTTTGCTAGGTTATTCATATTACATTCCTGCTGAAAATAATGAAAAATGTACAATAAATTTTAAATAAAACAATACTCTTTAAGCACTAAATATCTTAAAAGATGATGGAGAGTTCACAGGCTAATTTTGGGAACAGTCTCCAGTCAAAAAGGTAAAGAAAGCATTAGATCACTAAAGGTGCAAAAGCTATGACCAGCATGTAGTAAAAAATATGAGCATAAATGAGCTTGTTCAATAAATATTTTCCGTGCAGCTACTATAACACTCTTTTAAGTATTAGACACTGTTCTAGGAGTTGCATAAACAAGACCAAAAAAAGCAGACATTCATAGCCTTTACCTACTGGAATAGTCAATCACAGATTTTAAAACAATTACACTTGACATGTTTAAGGAAATAACTCACAAACTTACAAATATCTATAAAAAGAAATCATGGAAATGGACACAGCAGAAGTGAGAAAAAAACAAAAAGAACACTAACAGTAAAGAAATAAGAGAATTTTAGGAAGCAATAGAGATGGCAAATAAGCATATAAAGAGATTCTCCACATTATATGTTATCAAGGAATGTAAATTAAAACAACAATGAGATACTACTACACACCTATGAGAATGGCCAAAATCTGTAACACCGACGCCACCAAATGGTGGCGAGAATGTGAACCAACAGGAACTCTCATACATTGCTGGTGGGAATGCAAAATGGTACAATGCTTGCAAAGGTAGTTTACCAGTTTCTTACAAAACTAAACATATTATGACCACATAATCTAGCAATTGTGCCTCTTTGTATATACCCAAAGGAGCTGAAAACTTATATCCACACAAAGCCTTGCACATGAATGTTTATAGCAGCTTTATCCTTAATTGGAAGCAATGAAGATGCCCTTCAGTAGGTGAATGGATAAATGAAATATTATTCAGCACTAAAAATAAGTGAGCTATCAAGCCTGTAAAAGACACGAAGAAACCTTAAATGCATATTATTTTTCCTTTAATCTGTTACTGTGGTGAATTATAACAACTTATTTCCCTATAATGCATTCTCGGGAAATAACCAATTTGGCCATGATGCTTGATCCGTTCTATATATTACCGAATTTGGTTTGTTAAAATTTTGTTTAGAATTTATATTGCTACCTATATGAGTGAGATTAGCCTGTAATTTTCCTTTCCTTTCTCAGGTTTTGGAATCAAGGTTATGTTAACTTTTGACCAAGACGGACTTAACATTCCCCTCAGCTTGACGAAACTTTAGATAGGCTTCTTATGACTATAGGTCCCTGACCTTTCTTTTCTTAGAGCATTTACTTTAGAAAATTTGCATTCATAAATTTTATCTTTGCCCTTTGGAGACATAAATTTTCTATAACCCAGGAAATGTCTTTTTCTAGAACCTAAGAGTCATCCCTTTGAAATGTAATCATCAAGAAAAATAGAATTGGAAAAGATAAAATAAAACTCATTTATTCACAGATATTATTGTTGCTGGTATAGAAAATCAAACAGAATTTGTGGGAAAACCATGAGAATAAGAGAATCTAGCAAGGCAATTAGATGCAAGTCAATACACAAAAATCAAATGATCTTTTATGTATCGGAAACCAAATATTACAAAATTACATTTTAAAAAGATACAACTTCCAACAGCATTAAAATATTTAGCCATCAAAAAACTTAATTCTGGAATATATATAAGCTGCTCCTAAAAATCAATGAGAACAAGGGAGACAACCTAAAAGGAAGGTAAGTAAGAGACAAAAATAAGCATTTGAATAAGCAGGAAATTTAAATAGCCAGCAAACATATGAAAACATGCTTAATCTTTTTATAGCAATCAGCATTTAAAACCACAATGGGGTACCAGTACAAAATCTCAGGATTGGCAAAAATTTGAAGTACTAATAATACCATGTTGAAGATGTTGAATCACAGGAATATTTATACACAGAAGCTGGAAATATAAATTGGATTAACTAGTTTAGAAACTGTTCTGCACTTTATTATCCACTATAGTTTAAATGATAATTAGCTTGAGCACAATAATTCCATTCTCAGAAATTCAAGGCTATGGAACATCAGTGTATATGTGCAATAATGTTCTTAGACACAATATTCAGTTTTTAAAAACTGAAACCTGTCCAAATGGCCACCAATAATTGCATGGATAAACAAATTATCATATAGTCATTCAATGAAATACTATACAGGAATGAAAATGAACCAACCAACCACATAGCTGGAGCTACCTACAAAAATACGGATGAATTTTAGGGAAAAAGGTGAGGGAAAGAAGCAAGGCATAATAAAAGCATGCAGTATGGTAGCATCTCTACAAAATTCGAAAAAGAGTAAAACTAAACTTTAGTTGTCTTAGATATAAACCGAGCCTGCCACACTGCCTTTGAGTCGTTCCACATGCATTCTCTGACCTTCTCAAAATAACTCTTAGAAATTCATTCTTCTCATAAGTGAATAATTAGAATCCCAAGAAGTGAAATGAAACATAGAGAGACTCCAAATGAAGCATGTTCACAAAACACCACACATCAACAGACTATTATTCCCTCAGATACTTATAATCATTGTCTTTTAAAAGCAAAGCAAAACAAAAAGCCCAGATTAACTTTCCTTAAAATAATGTCTTAGTAATTTTCACTTCTTCACAGAATATTTCTGTCACAGAAACTTATGAAATTCAATGTTATTATTCACAGTATGAAAAAAATATCACCACCATATATTGAAACAAATAAAATATTATTTCTCTAAATGTAAGTATAATAAATATTTAATAAGGAAAAAATTACATGATTATCCTAAGTATAGGGTATCATAAATAACTTCTTAAAATACATTAAAAAATCCGTTTAAAAAATTAAGACAAAAAAATATAAAAGTAAATGCCTAATGAGCCAAAGCTGTAAGGTATGACTCAATAAATAACTCTTTTAAAAATCCCTAAATTGACAATGATACATCAGAAAATTACAAATAAGTTCAATAAAATGTCAAATATAACTAAAGCAATAACTAAAATAGACAGTCAAGAATAGTAAAACATTAAACTAAAGGCATGTATATGCACCCACCCTATATACCTAATCCGATGTTGAGACTATATAACTTCAACAAAGGAATTTCTGTTCCTGAAAATTCACATTTAGTAACAAAATTTAGTAGCTGGAAAGAGACTAGATACCAAACTAGAGCAATTGTGTCTCAATTTCTATGTGAAAGTTCCACGCAACTGTGGGACTGCCAAAGAGTTCAAACTAGGATTTTCATCTGTGCTTTTAATAGATATTTCTATTTTGTAGACAAATGGTTCTAATTCTCCATTCATTAGGGGTTAAGGTAACAATTTTTGTGAATTCCCAAATTTGAGAACATGTGCTTCCAATATAGGGCACCCTTCTGCCAGTTTCCAGAAAAATTATATGCACACATAATTGCTTATACAGCTTTAGGCTGTTAATAATCCATTCATTCTCTCCTTCACTCTCGATTCTGTTCCAGCCATGAGTATAGGTTAGTAATAGCTCAGTAGCATTTTTTAGACTTTTGCCTAGGGTATCCTCTCTTGCTGTGGGTCTGTCAATGCTGGCAGCTTTTCAAGTCACCTGGTAAATGGCCAAAGCAGGATACTGAGGTCTCAAAGAGAATGCAGAAAGTTAGGAGACCAGACTTGGCATGGAAAGAAATTGAGGGCACTCTGCAAGACAATAAATGAAGAAGCAGGAAGAAATAACTACCCTAAAGGTGGAATAGCTATTGCTGCTATAAAAGTTCTCTGGCTGTTCTGTCTGTCCTTATATCACTTGCTCAGACTTCAAAGTCTTGGGAGGAAATTTCCAGTGAGCACTTGGACAACAAGCTCGTCTGCCAGCACTTGAAGGCAGTGGGAAAGGAACAGTCTGGACTTTCAGTTTCATTATTAGAAGACCTGAAATTCCCTCCCAATACAATTATACACAATGAGAGAGAGGTTAATTCTCAAAGAAATCAGGTTCTACTAGGGAGAAGAATGGATGCTAGTCAACATTACCAAAAAAAATTGTTGTCCACCAAGGAAATGGGAAAAGAAGAGAATAATATAGACCTTAATAAAAGAAAGGTTTATAATGGCTTCATTACATTATTAGGTCACTATAAGAATTCAGGAAGTATCACTTATCAAATGTATTTTTTTCTTGCAGGCTCATGTAGTTGAAGGAAATTTAGAATAATACCTTAATTCAAGCCAGGGTCTGTCATTGACTAGATATTTGGGGGAATGTTTCTTAATTTTTTTGAATTTCTGTTACCTCCTAGAGTTGTTTGAAGATTCTGAGTTAATATATATAGAATGCCTGTAATGCACACTTCATGAAATAAACAGTTTTCACTCTCTGTGGATTATCAAGGTTCTCCATAGAAAAGAACCAATAGGATATTTATATCTGTAGAAAGAAACATATTTTAAGAAATTGGTGATTATTTTAGGATCACACAATTATGGAGACTAGCAAACCCAACACCTAGGTGGGCCAGCATACTAGAGACCCAGAGAAGAGCCAGTGCTGCAGTTCAAGTTCTAAGGTCATAAGGTTGAAGACTCAGTGAAAGAGCCAATATGTTGCAGTTCAAGTGCACAGGATGTCTGCTGCAGAATTCTCTCTTGCTAGAAGGAGATCAGTCTTTTGTTCTATTCAGGCCTTCAACTGATTGGACAAGGCCCACATTATGGAGGGACATCTGTTTTATTCAAAGTCCAATTTAAATGTTAATTTCACCCCCCAAACATTCTTATATAAACATCCAGAATAATGTATCACTATATATATCTTGGCACTGTGGCCCAGACAAGTTGACACACAAAATTAACCATCACATCATGAGAAATGCTACTATTCAGAAAAATTGTCTTTTTTCGTTTCTATATTCAAATAAGACACTTTACAAGCTGTTAAAACCAATTGGGGAAGAGGTGCCTGAGATTGGACCTGTGGGAATAGGAATAACAGGGATAGCAGGTTTGAGACATGAAACAACAGGTCCCAGGGGTTAGGTACTCAAGCTTTAGAAGAGGCTCACTCCCAGGAGTCCTGTGTTGTGGCAAGAAAAAGGTATGGTTAGACTCCTAAAGAAAATAATAACATTCAACCAACACCAACTCCTATCAGCAAATCTTGAACCTGATCAAAAACAAGCTGACAGAGGCAACTAGAAGCACTGCATCTGTGGATTGCTTGCTGAATCTTAACAGGTGGCCCTGGAAGGACATAGGCTGGGGCTAAACTTGGCCTTCAGCTGAACCCCTTTCAGAACTGTGCCACTGGACACCTACTACACAAAACCACGCTAATAAGACCAAGAGACTTAAGAGTTTTGCTTAGTACATAGAAACAGACACAGAGAGGCAGCCAAAATGGGAAGATAAAGAAGCAGAAACCAGATAAGAGAACAGAACAGAGATCCAGGAATAATGGAGTCAAGCAATCTCACAGATGCACAGTTCAAAACACTGGTTACAAAGATGTTCAATGAACTTAGGGCAAGAAGAGATGAATTCAGTGAGAACTTTAACAAAGAGATTAAAAATATAAAAATGGAAATGGAAATTATAAAAGGGACCCAGTCAGACAAAAAGAACACATTATCTGAGATGAAGACTATATTAGTAGGAATAAAGAGAGTGGATAAAGAAGAGGATCAAACCACTGATATAAATAATGGGGAAGCCAAAGACATTCAGTCAGAACAGCAAGAAAAAAGCCAGCACTATAATAATAATTTAAGGAGCCTATGGGACACAATTAAATGTAAAAATATCCAAAGGAAAACAAGAAGTTGAAGAGCTATTTGAAGAAATAATGATGAAAAACTTCCCTCACCTGATGAAGGAAATAGACATACAACCCCAGGAAGCTCCTAGAGTCCCAAAAAAGATGAGCCCAAAGAGGCCCACATCATAATTAAAATGCCCAAGGTTAAATACAAAGAGAGAATCTTAAAAGCAGCAAGAGAAAAGCAGTTAGTTAGCTACAAAGGAGCTCCCATTAGACTAGCAGCTGATTTCTCAGAAGAAACTTTGTAGGACAGAAGGGCTTGGCACAAAATATTCAATGTGATGAAAACTCAGGATCTACAACCAAGAATACTTTATCTAGCAAAGCTATCATTTAGAGTTGAAGGACAGCTAAAGAGCTTCCCAGACAAAAATAAACTAAAAGAATTTAGCAACACCAAGCCAGTATTACAGGAAATGTTGGAGGAACTTCTTTAAGAAGAAAAAACATGTATCAAAAACATGAATAAAGAATGGTAATAACTACATTTTAATCAACAATTGCCTCGAATGGAAAAGAATTAAGTGCTCCACCAAAAGATACAGTGGTTGAATGGTTAGGAAAACAAGACCCCTACGAGAGATTCACTTTAGATTAAAAGACACACACAGACTAAAAGGAAGGGGATAGAAAAAGATATTTCCTTGATGCACCTAGAGGGTATTGTGCTGAATGAAATAAATCAGATAGAGAAAGACAAATATTACACGACTTCACATACATGAGGAATCTAAAGAACAAAATAAACAACAACAAAAATGAAAATAAACTCATAGAGAATATTTTGAGGGGTTGGAGGAATAGCGAAAAAGGGCAAAGCAATTAAGAAGTACAAATGGATAGATACAAAATAGACATGGAGATATAAAGTGTAGAATAAGGAAAATGGTTAATGTAATAAATATGTTAGGGGGAAGAGGAGTACTTGATTTAGTGGGGTGATCACTCTATGAGTCATATAAATCTGTAATCACTATGCTATACAGCTGAAACTAATACGTTATTGTATGCCAACTATAATTGAAAAAAAAAAACTCATTGACTTGCACAACGTAAATACAAGCAGCTAATTTTCTATTATATTTCAATAAAGCTGGGGGGAAAAAACAGCTGATCATCTGCAAGCTTGTGAATGCCCATTCCTAGAACAGTGCTGGAATAGCACTGTGGCCCCAGTGTAGTGCAGGCATGCAGATACAGACACGCAAAACGTTTAATGCCAATATTCAAATGCATGAGGATGACACAGATGAGAAGCATCCAAGTTCTGCAAGGACTTCTCAGAATACACACTGAATCCAAGAAGAGTAATGAGCATTTGTGACATGGCACATACCTGAGGATGAATGAATATTTAAAATCAAACTTCTCATGAAATACATCCGCAGTCTGAAGGCAGAGAGGGTCCAAAAGAGGCTCTTAGATGACCATGCTGAGGTTACCTGTGCTCTGAGGAGTAAACCTAGGCCAAGAAGGAAGATCATTCAGATCCTTCCCAAGAAGGAAGAAACTAAGAAATAAATCTTCTCTATTATATGTTCATAGTGGCCTCATCAACAATAGATAATCCAAAAAAACCAAGCCTTTATCTGGACAAAAATGGTTAAGAAAAGAAATAGAATGTGAGGAATTTAATAAGATAAGTGATTAAAATAATGGCACTAAATGAAAATTAATGTAATATTTAGGCCTAGCCATATGATATTGCCATTTTACCACATTTAATCTTCAAAAATGGCAATTTCTTATAGTTCTGTTTAATACATATAACAGTCAAGGTGAAGGCAAGGTACCAACAGCAAACAGACAAACCCTGTACTATAAGGTATTATATCATAATTCTAAACCCAAGGAAATATAGCTCATTGTGAAAGGGAAGCAGAATTGAAAACTTTAACACTGACAATTCACCATTATAAAATCAGGGCCTCAAGATCAGTAGAACAGTAGTAAAAATGGTACTGATGCAAAGTGTAATATGGATCATACATATTCATACAAGAGAAAGAACTCTTTCTCTTGAAAATAGGAAAAGTGGTTTGGCTAAGGAAGAACAAGATTCTTTGTGGGCAAAGGCTGAGGACTGCGAGAGAAAAAATACATATGAATGTGTATGTATATAGGTGTGGGTATTACGTGTGTGTGTGTGGATAGCTATATATGCATGTGTATGTGTGTGTAAGTGTACATATAGGTGTGTAAGGGGTAAGATTTCCTAGTTGTGATGTTAAAAATATTACAAAGAAGAGAAAATTTAGGCCTTGAAATCTTATTACTGTAGGTCTAGGCGTTGTCCTAACGAGGTTTATGTGAGGTCTTTTTTTTCCAGACATGATATGAATGAGATTTCAAAGAAGAGAAAGCTGAGGCCTCATTACCTCCTTACTTCATTCTGTAGGTCTAGGTGCTGTCCTAAGGTCTCCCATGGACATACACGGAGCAATTGCTGAACTGCATTTCTCCCTCACAGAGGGTAAATAGACTAAAGTCTGAACCATGTCCACACTTCCACATTCCTCCTTTCACCTTCTCCTTGCTATTTCCTCATTCCCTCTTTTCCTCCCCTCCTTTCCAGAAGTATAGGAGTAAGGAAAACCTTTAATACGGCAGATGCTGGCTGACCTAAGTGGAGAAGTTGCTCCTACTCCAGTTACTAATGATTTTTGCATATGCTCCCTGGTCCGGTGACTTTTCCTTCTGGACAGTGATGCACTGGTTCCTCACAGTACATGAAAGTGAATGAGATTTACCAGTTAAACTGCTTTACCAGAGTGTGTGTGTGTGTGTGTGTGTGTGTGTGTGTGTGCGCGCGCGCGCGCGCGTGCGCGCGTTTGCGTATGCACGCCCCTTGCCAAACAGCTTTCATATACCTTTTAAATAAGGTTTAATATGTAAATTATTAACTTAAACAAGTAAAGAATAAGTAATTCTACAAAGCTTGATGGCTTGAATCTAAGGAATTCTGAAGAACTGCATCATATTTTTCCAATAGGATTA
>NW_011888879.1:3717366-3738935 GCF_000151845.1 Pteropus vampyrus
GTATTCATATATATGAATATATACATACCCACACATATATGTATGTATATATATGTATTCATATATATATGAATTCAAAGATAATTAGAGGAATGAGAAATAATAACATTGCATTGAATAAAAAGTATTATGGGAAAGGGGTAAAAGAATGTTCAAAACAGTATGAAATGAATATGAGAAAGCTTCTTGAAAGAAGGGAAGTGAATTCAAGATAAAGGAAATGGGATGGGCAAGAAGGGATGGAAAAAGAATTCATTAAGTTTTAGACAAGCTTATTTTTTATATCCTTTTATTTAATTTTTAACACGCATGTAGCAATTTTAAAATAAAATAAATTTTGGAAAAAGGATGTTTAATTTCTATTCCTCTTTGATTGCTGCATAAGGAAAATAGGACCAGATTTAGAGTAGAATTTTGATTCCGAGTAGTAGTTTTGGTTATGAATTCTGGATATTAAATGAAATCAATATTGGTGACATATAAGTCTAAACTCATAAATGTCAGTAAACTATAGCATTAGCACAACTTTAAGGTGGGAAGAATGCTTGGAGTTTGACTTAAAATTAATATTTTACTCCTCTCCCTTCTTTTTATAATAGCACCTTAAAAATCTAACAAATATATATGTTATATGTTTTAGAAAAAAATAGATGGTTATGTCTCAGTTATGTCAGAAGGGCAAATTTCATCTCACTACATGGATGAAGACTATAATGCTTAGAACAGTCCAAAGTGAGGTTGCACAGCCACAGTATTAAATAAATCTCTATTATTGGCAGCGTTAAAAAATTAACTAGCCAGAAATTCAGAGGAGTCAAATGAATTTTTTAAAGTCTCTTCTAAATTTAATTCCATGATTCTATGGCTCTAGCTGAGAGCTTTCCACATGAGCAATCTCCTTTATTCATTCAGAGTCTTCAGCAGAGTTAAAAATTCCACTTTATTCCAGCAATGAGCTACTAAATTGTGTCCGTCCCAAGACAACCACCAGCATTCACGACATTGCCTAGCATTTCACAAAATTTGGCTCTAGAGGCCTCTCTATCACAGTCTCTGGAATGCTTTCTAACTTTTAGATCCCTAGACTCCCACCTCAGACCAACAGAAGAAGAATCCTTAAGGGCGAATCCCAGGAATCTACCTATTTAACAAGCTTTCCAAGTGACTGATAGAACCACTGCTCTAATCCTTGACATTCCTGCTGAAAAGGCAGACCAAGAAGATCTGTTTGCAGTCACGACTACAGTTATATAGTCATCTGTTCCTGAAGGAGTGAGTTAAGCCCTCAAGCATCTCAAACACTATTTAAGCATCCAACCACCTTTGGAAACTAAATTTACAGCATGTAAAATCTTCCTTGACCTTTTCCTTATAAGAGACAATATTCTATTTTCATAGACATTACAATTACTAACAGCAATCTTTCTCAAAATTCCTTGTCTCACCAAAGAACACTGAGTGAATAAGGTCTCAGTTATCAGTAGTGTCTGGTCAAGATTTAAATCTATAAATATTTTAGCCTTTTTTTATTTCTATTTGATATTAGAAAAGAACACAGTATTCAGATTGCATTTGTGACTTAAACCACAGAACACAAATTAAGAAATCCAAGGGAATCAACTCACTTATCTCCATTTTACTGTAAAAATATGAACTATTTGGTTGTATTACCAAGCTATACCTGCTTTACATTCTTTTCTATAGTTCGTAAAGCCATAAGCATAATTAAGTTCCCTAGACTTTCACCTACTATTTTTTCATTACAATTTTTGTAAGTACATGCCAAAGATTTAACTATGGCAAATTGAAAATGTAGAATATTAAAAATCTGGCCAAATTGGGCTATTTGAGAGAAATCATGCCCAAATTGATTAAAAAATTGATCATTAAGGTTTTTACAAAGTATTATTTTCAGTAATATACAGGACATAAAATTTCAAATGTGAAATGTTAATAGTGAGCATATAACCTTTTTAGGCATATGAAAGTAAATTAATGTTACTTAAGTTTTTGCACATTCATTGTATAAAGAGACCAGGTTTATACCTACATGTTCCTGTGTATGAAACTACAGAAAAAAATACAGAAAGATAAACATAATAAATTGTTACTAAGTTCTAAGAGATGAAAATGGATTCTAAGTAAATTTATGTAATAGAACATTATGTACATTATGTAGTCATTAATAATCATATTAATGACTACATAATGACTACATTACCATTTACGGGTAAATAGTAATGATTTGTTAGGTATAAAAGCAGGACATAAAATCATAGATTCTATAAAAAAAAATGTATGCATAGAAAAGAACATTGGAAGAAAATTCCTCAGAATGTACAGTGGTGCTCTCTGCCTGAGGACATTATGGATGGTATTACACATGGTCTGATTTCTATCATGGCGGTCACTCTTTTTCTGATATACTCCTGTTCCTTCAAGTCCTTTTAAAGGTATTGATTCGGTTTTCGAAGCACCTAGTTGAACATAACATTCCACATGTGTTTTTAATACAGTAGGATGATCACTTACTGTAATCTGAATATTCTTTAGATAACAAAAGATGCATATATTTATTGAGCATTTATTGAGTATGCACTCTGTGCCAAGCACTGGGGACACAAAGATAAGATACAGATTCTTCCTAAAGAAACTTACAGTCTAGTAAAAGATAGAGAAAAGATAAACAAGGAAAAGTATAGAGTATATAAGGCACTGTAGAGACACAGATGAGAGCAGTCAATTTTTTTTCTTAGATTTGGGGTAAATCAGCCGAATTTTGACCTATGTGTAAGAATGGCTTTGATTTCACACATAAAAACCAGAACAGAGCTGGAGAGGAAGCCCTGTATGGAGTTTTTAGAGAAGGAAAGGGGTCGGCAGTACGAGAAGTCCAGTAAGGTGAGACGTAAAACTAACGCATTGGATTTAGAAGTGAGGTTCTTTGGGGTGACATTTGGCAGAGCAGCTTCAGTGTTTACCTGTGTGAGCATGTGCATGAGCGTACTTGTGGGGTTGGGAAGGTAGAGGCGGAATATCTAAAAATAAATGAGAATAAAAATAAATACACAAGGATAAAGGGTATAAAAAGACAATCACAAAGAGAAAATACAAATGAAAAATATATATGTTAAAAAATTGACCTCTCAAACATATAAATGCAAGCTAAAACCAGATATCAATTTTGCTTACCAAATAAACAAAATATTCTAAAAATTAATACTCCATGTTGACAAGGATACAGTAAGACAGCACACACTGCTCATAGGAATATCAGATAATTTTCCAATTATTTACCTGGTATAACTGATCTCCCTTTCCTTTGTGGCCCTATTCTGTACTACCTGTAACATTTAATTGTAGTTATAGTCTTCATGTATAACTCTCTCTCTCTGTTCGGCTTATAAGGTTTTTGAAGATAGGAGCCCAGCTTGAGTAATCTCTATTCTCATTAATCTCTAGCTTCCATCACAGTGCCCGACTCATGGAAAATATTTAAAAGATGTGAAATGAATTCATAAGGACCAGAGTTCTTGCTTTGATACATGTTATTTTAGCTAAAATGGACAAAATTCACCCCAACTTTGAATGTTAATATTCAAAGAAACTAAGCAAGAATAATTGGTTTCCTTTATGACATTCTGATAATGTCCGTGTAATCAGATATAAAGGTAGGGACATCTATAATGCAATATGATGCATATCCACAAATAATTATGTTGTCCTGCCCCTCCTTCCATTTTGTTATTATAATTTTCTCAAGGTATTTCTTTTGTTTAAGTCCATATTTATCACTTCATCATTCTTTACATGTAAATTTTAAAAGCTGTTCAAAGCTGCCCAGTCAATTTAAGACAGTCATACCCTCTATTGTTCAGTTGGCATATGACTAAAACTATGTCTAACAAGTTTATTGAAACTGGTGAAAATGGAAAAAGTATAAATTCACTTGGTATTTGAAGTGGGAAAGTAAAACATGACTAGGCTTTAGTGTATTTTTAATGTGCTTCATATTTCCCAAACTGTAATTTTAATGAATCATCAGAAATTATTGTGTCTGTATGTACTATTCAGGGAGTCTCAGGAAATGTATAGTCATCACTGGGCCCTCAAGAAAACAGGTATAAGATTTTCTACTCTTCCGTGAGAGTTCAGTGCCCCCACCATTGGCATTATCTGGTGTTACTCTTTCAAGAACTGATCAACACCACCAACTGGACAGTGAACCGAGCCACCTCTTTCAGAGAGCTTGGCAATTTTCTTTAAGTATGCCAAAATTACATTACTATTCCTTTGCTTGCTTGTGAATATACTAAATGAAGACAATTTCTCTCATTATACATTTTTGGTCTTTATGTGCTAAATCAGTGATACTCAAACAAGGGTAATTCTGCTACCAGGGGACATTGGCAATGTCTGGGGATATTTTGGGTTGTCACAACTTAGGGTGGTGGGGCGTAGGATTGCCACTAGCATCTAGTTGATAGGGGCTGAGGTTCTGCTAAACATCCACAGCGCACAGGACAGCCCCCCACAACACAGAATTATCCAGTCCAAAATGTTAACAGTGCTAAGGTTGAAACACCCTGTGCTAAGTGATAGAATGTATAAAACTTTCAGGGAGCCCCATCCATCTTTTGAGGCCCAGCTAAGCTATCACCCCTTTCCTGAGGCTTTCTCAGATCAACCTACACTGACACTGTCACATATTGAACTTCCCATAATTTGTTTCATTTGATGGTGACCCATCTCAAAGATTTCCTGAGAAATCAAATGTTCATATTCACTGCTGGTACTTCTTTCTTCCTTTTTCGTAATTTGCCTGTGTTTTAAGACAAAATATTACATAGCTTTATAAATCAAGAGACTCACTAGTCGTGCTACCTCCTCTTCTCAAACTGTCTTTTTTTTCCCCCTTTTCTCAGACCTTTACTGTAATACCGGTTTCAGGGACAGTAAGTTTTGAAGTGGGAAAGAGTAATTATCCCATTGTTTTTCCAGCTAAAATGTTTGGGTAATATTTCTTGTAACCCATATTGCCAACTTCCATTGTTTGGTCATTCTACTAAGAATAAAAAACAAAAAGGCTATGATTTTTGGCCTCTGATCAACCATGTAATTCTCCTTCTATTTAAAGTTTGAAGATTTGGCTTGTTATTTCTAATGCCAGGAATTTACACTCCTATGAGACAGTAGTGGTAGGAACGGGAGACATGGAGGAAAAATAAACAAAAGCTCTGAATTAAAGCTGACAGCTAAATAGAATTCATTAGCAATACTCTTATGAATGAGTAATTTTCTTGAAAAAGATATTTTAATAAGTCACTGCCATATCGCTCATTTTTTTTTTCCCTGATTCTTGAGGGTCCTTAAATATGTTTGTCATGTATAAACATAGAAACTGTAAGTATGTATGGAAGGGTTTTTCAAGGATATCAATTGCTAGAAAAAGAATAATTAAGGCTTGTAATAATTATTCTTTGACCTACCCATTTTTTTTAAAGTTAGTTAGATAACCATGTTACTTGGTTGTACATTTCTAAGAAAGGAAGAGCCGTGATGGAAAGATTTTTGCCTAAAGCTAAAGAAGATGATGACGTGGTAGAGAAGTCAGCAGCAGAGGCCAGCTAGAAGATTTTCATTTTCACCCTGAACTGAAACCTACTTTCCTGTTCCTTCCATATTGCTCCCCTTCTGAAGCAATGCAAACCAAGTCTAATCTGTCTTCCACAGAAAATTCCTTCAGATACTTGACAGCTGACCCATTTTTCCTAAATCTTCTTTTTGAACTCATTTCGATGTATGAAATATTTAGCCTAACTAAAGACAGAAAAAATTCAGAGAACCAACATGATATGATGCTGACACCTGAGGGTAACCCAAGTGTGAGCAGTCTGTCTTTCGAGATTTAAATCCAAGGTGACTTGACCTCCGATCCGTTGGACATTACCAGTGGTACCACTATTATGCCAGAGTGTCGCTCCTCCTACTGTCTTCAGGGCGTCTTAAATGGGGAGGGGAGTCAGAGACTCACTTTTCTCCTGGTTACCGTGGCTCAGAGCCTTTCAGTGAATATTCGGCCTTATTCGATTATCGCCTTCTGTGGATGTTCTCTTTCTCATCTGTCTTAAGCACTAACTCAAACATGAAACACAGATCCTTGTCCTGCATTTTCCCTAAACCAATCACACGAGACATTTGCTTTTGTATCAAACTTCATAGTGGTTTTGGAGGCAACAGAAGATGCTTACAGGATAGAAATGAAAATGACTTAAATCTATATAGTAGACACCTTTGTCTATTAAATAAATTAAATAGTAGACATCTTATTCTTAAAAGTTCTTTAGCCAACCAGTTTAGTCCTCTGCCCTTTTAAACACTCTCCCATAGATTTCACCCATTCTCTTAGTTCCAGCATCGACACATGATATTCCTAGCCTTGACCTCCAGCCTGTCTCATTACCTCCTATAGGGCAGGGTTTGGTTTCAGTATATTTGCGTTACCAGTGGTACCACTATTACACTGGTTAACCTGGCTCGAAACCACTTTAGTGCATTCGAGTGTTCTTTTCTTTGCTATCAAGGACCGTCTATTCTTACTTTAAATTATGACTTATATGTAACCCCACCCCTTCATTTGCAAAGGCCATATTCCTTTACCATGTATGCGGCTTTCGCTTTTCGCTCGATGAAAGCTCTCACACTACTCCCAGATTCAGCGTCCACAGACAGGGCATTCAGGGTCCCACCTCTGCTCCAAACCTCTGAACAGACCCTGCTGGGTAAAGTCCCACCATCATTCTTTATTCATTCTTCATTCCTCCCCTCCCTTCCCCTCCCTCCCTCCCTCCCTCCCTCCCTCCCTTCCTTCCTTCCTTCCTTCCTTCCTTCCTTTCCTTCATTCATTCCTTCCTTCCGTCCGCCCTCCCTCCCTCCCTCCTTCCTTCCTTTCTTTCCTTTTCTTTCTTTTTTTGCTTCCCTAAGAAGCCAATTAAACATTTCTCAACACAAAACCACTTTTTCTTATTAGTCCTCCTCCCAGCTGACACATATTTCCACTTCTACAACTTTGTTCTTGATTTCTCCAGCTGTGGACTACCACAACAAAGCACCACAAAACATGTGGCTTAAACAACAAAAAATGTATTTTCTTACAGTTCTGGAGGCTAGAATCATTTCTTTTCAGGACGATGGTGATATTTAATCAGGGCTCACCGTTATGACCTGATTTTAACTTTATCTCTTTAAGGTCCCTATCTCCAAATATAGTCACATTCTGAGGTACTAGGGGTTAGGGCTTTGACATAGGAATGTGGGGGTGGGGGATACAATTCAGTCTCTAATACCCACTTAAGTTTTCTTCTTCTTCCCTCTCCTCTCCAAATCCCAACCAGCACTTAAGGGCCACATTCAAATCCTACTTCCAGTCCTACCACATAATCATTCTTGCTCAATATTCCCTCTTCTTCTTCTAAGCTCTGACCTCATTCACTTTGGCACTTGTATAGTTTCGCCTTCCTGGATGTAACTATTCTATGGTTAAGCTCCTATAAGCTCTCTAAGTTCTTGATAAGTGCTTACTAAATATAGGTTTGAAATTCAACAAGATGGAATTTCC
Organism: Pteropus vampyrus; assembly: GCF_000151845.1. Classification (NCBI taxonomy): domain Eukaryota; kingdom Metazoa; phylum Chordata; class Mammalia; order Chiroptera; family Pteropodidae; genus Pteropus; species Pteropus vampyrus. The sequence goes on from NW_011888879.1 coordinate 3,724,985, forward strand.
TCAATCTGAATTGCTTTTTTAAAAAAGAACTTTTCAGGGTCTTATTTACTAGGATTTTGCTTTCATAGATAATGGGTAAGTTCCTACGTAAGAAAAAGTCACTACTCTGTTACCAACTAAAAAGCAATAGTTCGAGTCTTTGAGAAGAAAAATTTCTCTTCTGTGTAGGCATGTGTGAGATCTCTCCCCTCAATCTTAAATTTCCTAATATTTTTCCCCTCTTAAATAACTTCTAATATATTTTTTCCAGGATCCTTGTGACCAAATACCATAAAATACAATCCAAGCATCTTACTCAAATATTTCCTTGTGCACTGGGCTCTGATACTGAGGGTCTTTACTTGAAAAATTCAGCATTTACCTCATAAATATAATGCAAACATTTATACTGCACTTGTGTGTGTTGAGTATATTCAAATCGGTCTACTTGTATTATCTCATTTAATCTTTAATTACTCTATGAATGCATACTGTGATTCCTCTCATTTTGTATTTGAGAAAACTAAGGCAGAAAACTGCTAAATACCTTGCTCGAAATACGTGGTTGATTAGGACAAAGCAGTCTGACACTATGCCCAATGGTTTAACTACTACGTGTGATTCCGTCCACAAGCAGGAAAGAGATCATTGTGAGTGTGTGTGTGTGTGTGTGTGTGTGTGTGTGTCCCTATATATAGTGTTCTTTTTTGAAAACTCTAAATTTTAAATTCATAATTATAAATTATTTTTCCAGTAAAAATCACATTCTTTTGATATGGATTTTTAAGCAGAAAAATATTTTTAAGTATATTTGTTCTCTCTAATATTTTCAGCCTGTGTTTCAATCAGTTGAGCAGTGTGTACCAAAAAAAAAAAAAAAAGACACCGTTTTCATGTTCTTGGGCTATGTGGTTTCCTTTAAGGTCAAACCAGACAGCGGGCCTGCATGAGATTATGCTGCCCTCATGTGACAAACATTGTGAACTGCACGTGGAATGGACTCAGACTACAAAGCTCAGCTCCTCTAGGGGAACTGAGAGCAGCAAGCTAACTCCCACTGTTCACTGACCACTTTCAAAGCCATTTTTACCTGTGACCTCAGACAGCCAATGCAGTTTCCACAAAAGAAACATACAAGTGAGAGACTATCCAATTAATGCAGGTATTTACAATACTACATATTTACAGGTATTACATTCATAATTCAGTAGTAGGAAGTATTAGAAATGTTCTTTCTGGGAACTCAAAATACTAATGGAAAAAGTTGAATCCTGAAATATCTGCAGGGTGTATGTAATTTACCTATTTGATTATACAACCTGACAAGGCCTGACATTTTAAAATCTTAATATCAAACTTGGAAACATGGACTTTAACACATAAATTCTCTATTAATAATTATGAGTTTGGAAACAGGCTGCATTGATGAGATAAAACAGCAGAGATCATGCCCTTCAACAGAATCCAAGGCAGATCTCCAAAAGAGTTCTCTTCCTCTCCTTGGTAAATCTGTTGGCTTGCGAAGGCCATGGCTAAAATCCCCCCTTGGTCATAATTTCGCATGACAGTCTCACCGAATGTGCAGTTAAAAACTAGAAACAGATACATGTGATAAGGGGTTAATATCTAAAATATATAAAGAACTCATACAACTCAACAACAACGACAACAAAAAACAATCCAATTAAAAAATGGGCAGAAGACCTGAAGAAATTACTTCTCCAAAGAAGAAATACAGATGGCTAATAGACGTATGAAAAGATGCTCAAGGTCATTAATCATCAGAGAAATGCAAGTTAAAATCACAATAAGATATCACCTCACACCTGTCAGAATGGCTGTCATCAATAAATCAAAAAACAAGTGTTGGCGAGGATGTGGAGAAAAGGGAGCCCTCATACACTGTTGACTGCAAATTGGTACAGCCGCTATAAAAAACAGTATGGAGGTTTCTTGAAAAATTAAAAATGGATATATCTTCTGACTCAGCAATTGCACTTCTGGGTATTTACTAATCCAAAGAAAACCAAAAAATAATTCATAAAGATCTATGCGTCCCTATGCTCATGGCAGCACAATTTACAATAGTCAAGATATGGAAGCTACCTAAATGCCCATCAACAGATGATTAGATAAAGAAATTATGGTTCAACAAATGAACAGGACAAACAGAGACTCGTGGATATGGACAATGGACTAATGGTTATCAGAGCGTAGGAGTGAGGGGAGGGGTTAGGTAGATGGGGTAAAGGAGGTCAAATATGGGGGAGGAGGGAGAGGGTGAAGTGGGTAAAGGGGATCAAATATATGGTAGCTGAAGGAAACTGGACTTTGGGTGGTAAAGACACAATAAAATATATAGATGTCAAATTATAATGTACAGATCTCTCCCTAAAGTATAATCACATTTTAATAGCACATTTCCCATACTGAAATATATTAAATTTTTAAAGGTAAAAAACAAGAATATTTATAGTCTATTCATTTGAGACTATAAAAGAAGGAATATGTAGAAATATTAGGAGTAAAAGTAGACACAAATGTGATGTAGAAATATTAGGAGTAAAAGTAGACACAAATGTGATGTAGAAATATTATGAGTAAAAGTAGACACAAATGTGTAGTAGAAATTAAAAAAAAACCCATCTGGAGTCGAGTTAACGTCCAAGTCCTGGTTCCAACTCTTACTGTCTGTGGGATCTTGAGCAAATTACTCAACCTCTCTTAGCCTGTTTCTTCATCTATTAAATAGTAATAACTTTCCCTCCACTTGGATTATGGTGAAGATCAAATTGTAGCAATGTCAATAAAGGTTTTGTAATTATTAAAAGTTATTCAATGTTACATAAGCATCAGAATATTAATGACAAGCTAAATCCTAACACAGGTTCATAATTCATCTAAGAAAAGTTATTTTCTTCCTGCATAATGCTTCAAGATATTAGAAATATAAGAATGTAAAAGCTTCACAAATGCTTTAGAGATTAACTCTGGATTTAAAAAGGCGGTAGGCTAGACAATCTTATATCACCATGGCTACACCCTTGTCTCTCACACCTGAAAATGAATGTTATTTAAAGGTAAAGCCACCCTGTTAATTCTCACAAGAGGATTACAAGGCTGCCAATCAAGCAAAAGACCCACCAGGCAGGGTTTATGTGAGCTGGTAAATGGGTTCTGTCATAGCACTTGTAGACATGAATTCCAGAATTACTGAGCCTCCCGCACCCTATTCTTCTTAATCCAAAAAAGAAAAATTATATCTTCTATTTAAGAACAAAAAATAAGAGCATGGTATTAAATAGATGCATTGCACCTAAAATATACTGTGGTTATACAGAGGATATGTGTGTTCTATACACCCAGATTTTAGCAATTGTACTAAGAATTTTAAAGGCCACCTGGTGTTTCAAAGAGTATCTCAAAGTAAATTTATTTCTTTGTCAATCGTGACAATATTCTTCTGCATCTAAACTTGGACTCTTTCCTTAAGCTCCAGGCCCAAATTTCCCTGTGTATTTAGGACCAAAATACTCGGACCACCCAAAGATACTTCATACTCATTATGTCCAGAAACATCACTGTACCCGAACCTCCTCCATGAGCGTTTGGTCTCGGTGAACAATATCACTATCATTCTAGACACCTGACTAAAACTTTACACCATCTTGATTCCTTCCTCATCCCCACTCTCACCACAGCCATTAATTAAAGAAAAGCTTTTGGCTTCTATCTCTGAAACGTCTTTTATATTCGTTCACTCCTCAGTTCTATTCCTATTGTCGCTGCCTTTGTCCAGGGATTCATCAAATTTCAACTAAATCATCTATACGATGTCTTACCTGTTCTCACTGACTGCCTCTGCTTTCCAAAGGTGCTTTCCGCATTCCTAATGGAGGAGTCGTTTAAACAGTAAGGCAGCAAGATTTAAGTCTTTATCAAGGCATTTAATAATTTAGGCCACATCTATCTTTCAGACTTACTTCTAAATTGAGGTCTTAACAAACTATTTTTTATACCACACACCACACACCATTACTATTGCTTGAATACTGTGCATCATAGTTCAGGGCTTTTAGTCCAGCTAGTCTCTGCATCTAGAAAGCTCTTTTCTCGCTTCTCCAAATAGCAACATATTCTTTATTTCTCAAAACCCAGTTCAGGTACTACTTTTCCATCTTCTCTCATTTGATCTGTACTCTACCACTAACAATTTACCATTATTTCCAATACCCTTATAAAGCCCTGTTTGTATTTCTAAAAAAGCACTTTTTTCACACATGCATGTTGTTTTATCAGTAGATTGTAAATCCAAATTCTGTAAACATGTCATTTTTAGCTTGGTATTTCTTATGGTCTCTAGTAGTGTGTGTGTGTGTGTGTGTGTGTGTGTGTGTGTGTGTGTGTGTGTGTTATCCATCAGTAGCTCATTGCATATTTATCAAAAATAATGACTACCATTAAATAAGTGCCTATTATGTGCCAGGCTTTATGTGTCCAACATTTTTCACTATATTAATTGAGTCATTTAATCCTCAAAACAAATCTGTGATGTAGGTAACATGAGCCCCATTTTAGAAGTAAAATAACGAATACCCAGAAAAGTTAAGCAGCTTCCGAATCAAGGTCAACACTGGTCTGAAGTCAGGATTGGAACCAAGGTCTTTCATAATTCACACCTGTACCTTTAATATGTAGCTCTGGATAGTTAACCACAAACAACAAGAGCAACAACAACAACAAAACTGTAATAGATAAAAAGGCTGCCATGTGGATACTGACTTAAAACATCAAGAACTTTGGTACCTAAAAGGTAATATAATTAGAATCTGTAAATTTAAAGAATATTATTTCCTACCTCATAAGACTATTTTCCAGATTAAATAAAATGAAGTATGCCAAACACCTAGGATAGTACCAGGAACACAGTAAGAGTTCAAATAAGTTTAATTTTTTTTTTCAAGTGTCAATAGTATAGAAAGTATACTTAAACTTACTCCCTAAATCATCAAACCCTAGGGCAAGGAGACATGCTTTAAATTCATAGCAGCTTGAATGTCAGATAAAAAGAAATGTTTTTAATTTACATATACACTTATAAAATATTTCCCAGTGTATCTGCTATAGATAGAAAATACAAATATACTAACAAATTTGTTTGGAAAAAAGTTATGAATGATGGTCTCTTCACAAAGAGATTTACGTACTTAACTTTTGAGGCTGATGGCATCTCCCACAATATATTTCTCTCCCCCTTGCTGGAAAGAGAGCACTGGAGTCTTTGGGACCTGGACAACGAAGTTCATCCAGCAACAATAATCATATCAACTACAATTCATTGAGCAATTATGCAGTTCAGAGGTAGCAACACTTTTACTTTTCATAAAACACCCATGAAGTTGGTTTTGCTATTATTGTTTTTGACATTATGATTATTATTATTCAAATGAAGAAACCAGCATATGAAGAGTTTAGGTAATTTGCCCCAAATTACACTGCTACAAATGTCATAGCCAGAATTTAAGTATGTGTGTCTGTCTGACTCTGGAGCTCTACCTCTTAAGCACTCAGTCTATTTCATTCAATCTATAATTTACTATCACTTTGGATTTTTTTCTTCTGTAAGGAGAAATTTTTTACTGTGATTTGTTACATTATAAACACTAGCTTCTTTAACATAACTCATTCAAGCGAAACACTCATCGTCTAGGCAATCCAACTTCTTTTAACACAGAGCAGACATAAACAAATTATAACTTATATAGTCTGAATTCCAATACCATTAAAAACCAGAAGGTACAACATACATTTATCTATCCACATAGTCTTTTCCTAGAATGGTCTGAAACCAGCAATAACATCACTGGGGGGTAGACTAGCTTCATACCAAATGACTATATGGTGATGTGTTCTGGGTATGTTTTCATCTTGCTGTCTACAAAGGTCATATTGGTAACATATCAAATAAGGAATTTTAAAACTTTGGCTTTTCCCAAGTGAGCAACATTGTCCAGTTTTTACATCTACATATTGGCATTGCCGTTTCCATGGTGATTCTTTTTCTAATTTGATACCTACCACTGCTCTTTTTATGGTCTGGGATCTCACTTTAAAAAAACGGCCTTGTATATAATGGTTTACTTGGAAACTACATCTGGTGTATTTTTTTTTAAGTTGTAAGTATTTATGTTGGACCTGCCTGCTGAAACGAAAATTTGTACAACAAAGGAGAACACTCAGGCTTTCCCAGAACTGTCTCTGAACTCTTTCTCCACCACAAAAAGAAGCAGAAAGAGGACAGAGAATTCAGAGGGTCTAATTTAACATGATGATGGTTTCGGGGCCCCAGCATCTGATGATGGTAATTACAGACTTTTCTCGCCAAATTCAATATTTTGAAGTTGAGACAAAGCTTTCATTTAAATTTAACTTTCAACTGTTCATAAAGTTCGAAGCTATTTTCATTGTTTCATCAGAAGTCTCAAATGATTATCCTGAAACACCAGAGATACCCACTAAAAGATACTCGTCTCCTTAAATACTTTGAAGTGTTATTTAAGTTTTTGTGCCACTATGCTTTCATCATTTTCAGCTTCTTATTTCTGGTCCTTTGGCCACACCGAGAGTCATTAAAGTTTGGAGCTATTCCAAAGAGAGTTAAGATCCTAGGCAAGTCACTCTACATGCTCTTTTCATATACTCTGTCCAAAAAGCTTTATTTGGATGAATTTTTAAATTATAATTTAAATAGTAAAGTGGTAACACAGTCCAGAAGGCTGCATATGGAAGACAAGCAATTCTCTCAAAAAAAATAGAACATGCTGTATTCTGGGTTTATGTACAGAAGCTCTCATTAATATTTTTGTTTGGTTTGTTTTGTTTTGTTTTGACCAGCTGGAGAAATACAAATTTCTCCTAACAAACCTCTACATAGCACTAGTAAAGTTATTTTTATACTACTCTCCAATAATATTTATTCTGTCCTGCAATGAAATCCACTGCCATCAATTCATTAAAAATGTTCAAGGTACATTAATTGAAGAGGAAATAATACTTCCCCAAACACATTGGTAGTAAGCTGAATAATGACCTCCAAAGATATCCAGGTCCTGATCCCTGGTACCTATGAATGTTACCTTATATGACAAAAGGGATTTTGCAGATGTGATTAAGGATTTTGAGAGGGGAACACTTTCCTTAATAATCCAGGTGGGCCCTAAATGTAATCACAAGTGTTCTTTTAAGAGGGAAGTAGAGGAACACTTGACTACAGAAGGGAAGAAGGCCATGTGATTACTAAAGCAGAGTCTGGTGTGATGTGGCCAGAATCCGAAGAATGTCTGTAGCCTCTAGAAACTGTAAGAGGCAAGGAATGTATCCTTTCCTGGGGCTTCAGAAGAAATCATCCCAACAGACACCTTGATTTTAGCCTCATAAGACTCATTTCAGACTTCTGGCCTCCACATCTATAAGAGAATAATTTTTGTTGTTTTAAACTAGGAAGTTTGTGGTAATTTGTGACTGCAGCAATAGGAAAGGAGACAGCATTGTACATACATGCCTACGTACCTGTATTTTATAAACGGGAGAATCATCACTAAATATGTTCAAGTCAATTTATTGACCTTTCAAAACCAGTATTCTCAGAGATAAGAAATTCAACAAGGGAACTTTCGGTTTCTGGTCTGGCTTATAACAAGCTTGGAAGCTGCTATTCTGTCCTAAATAAGCAAAAAAATCGAACGCACTGAAAAATCAATAGCTCTTCAGACAGGTGAGGTCACAGGGCAAACTGCTGTCCCCAAAATTAGAGACAGATAGGCAGATGGAATCACAACTTACCAGGGCAGAAACACACCAGCAGAAACTTCCAGGAACCAGGAGCAGGTGTCAACGGATGGTCATTGGTGCCAATTCAATGCCAACAGGAATTCTCAATTAGTAGTGTGGTAAAAAACGAAACTTTATTCAGTAAAAACAGCACAAATATGATACAGCACAGCTGTGAGATGGCCCTTGGACAGGCCAGTAAGGCAGAGGTGTCCTCTGGCAAGCGAGGCGCTACTCCGACTAGATAGTTTCGCTCCACTACACTTCCTTCCTCATGCTCTGCTCCACTTAGGCAAGGCAGGTCTGGCAAGATGACTTTCGTGTTTTAGTGCCAGGCGCCAGCGGGAGGAAAAAAGCATCCCATAGAAAAAAGAAAGTGTGCTCCCAAAACCAGAGGGGAGCTAACTTATAAACAGAGAAGTCCTGCCCTAGTCCCTGTTTAGTCCATCTTCATGCAAATAAGGACCCCAAATCCTCAGTTTGACTCCTCCGAAAAACACTGTTCTCATTGGTCGGAACAAAACCACTCTCATTGGTCCATGAGGATGCTAGTAGGGATGTAGCTGCACAGCCCTGATTGGATAGAGACAGTCTCAGTCCTATTGGTTGAAATACGATTCCAGGAGCTCCTTTATAAAGGTTGGCTCAGCCTGCAGGAACACAGAGCGGGCTGGCAGTTCAGTGCAAAAAGCAGGCAGCTTAGTGCAGGCTTCTCTTAATGCTAGGCTGTTTTTTGTTTTGTTTGTTTTCATTTGAGCCCAGATAACCACCAGGAGTTCTTCTTGGTAAGTATCTTTTTTCTCAGGGTCAGCACAGGGTAGGAAAATCGGAACTGCAATTGATGAATTGCTAAAGACTCAGTGTAGACAAATCTGAGAGTCAAAAACTTCAAGGCAGACTCCCATTTTTAAAAGTTTTACCCTCTGGAGTTTCTCACAGTGAATATCAAAGAAAAATTCCCTTGGGTTTCTGACAGGGGAGTGGAAAAGTAACAATTAAAAATTATGTCAGAGCCTTGTTTTCTTAACAAGACCTGAGCTCAAGAGAAACTATTTTACTAGTGCTCAGCCCATTAAGGTTTTATCAGAGCCTAACTGACCCCATTTATCGTTTTATGCAGAGAAAGAGAAATACTGGCTCTGATAAAACCTCCAACCATCAGTCCCTTCTAAGGCATGAGAGTGGGTGACAGAGAGGCACTTGTGAAGCTCACAGTTCAGAGGCATTGGCTCACTACAAGACTAAGACCGAATCAAGGAACTATAGCATACTTCCCCTCTCCCACACTACATCACTAATGGCCTTTTTTACGGGAGTTCCTTTTACCTGTACATTATGTCTAGCTTTCAACAAAAAAATTGCAAAGCATACTAAATGGTGAAACAAACAAAAAAACAAACCACAGTTTGACAAGACAAAGCATTGGAACTAACCTTGGACATGGCAGAGATGTTGGAATTATCAGACTGAATTTAAAACAACTATGGTTTATAAGCTAAGGGCTCTAATTGAAAAAGCAGACAACATGCAAGAATAGATGGATAATGTAAGTAGAGAGAAATTTTAAGACTCAAAAAGAAATGCTAGAGATTGAAAACACTAACAGAAATGAAGAATGCTTTTGATGGGCTTATTAGTAGACTGGACATGAGTGAAGATATTCAATATCATCAGGCTATTGAGAATATGTCAATAGAAACTTCTAAAACTAAAAATATAAAGAGAAAAAAGACTGGGGGTCGGGTAAGGGTAGAGCAGAATATCCAAGAACATTGGAACAAATGCAGGTTAAGTGCCAAAAAAAAAAAAAAAATTACTTCTAATTATATTGTATTCAAACTGTAGAAAATCAAAGATAAAAAAAAAAAATCCTGAAAGAAGTCAGAAGGAAAAACATCTTACCTATAGAGAAGCAAAGATGAAATTTACATCCAGCTTCTTCTCAGAAACCATGCAAGCAAGAATAGTGTGGAGTGAAATATTTAAAGTGTAAAGAGAGAAATGAATCAAGATATTCAAGAAAATTAAAATAATACTTATTTTAAAGCAGAATAAAGGTAAGTATAATTTTCAAATGAAACTATATGAATTAAATAAAATATGAGACAAGAATATGTAAGAATCATGAACCATTCATATTTCAATCTTTAAGACTTTTTCTTGAATTAGAATCCACAAAATATTAGAGATGCTTAAATGGCCACTATAGCAACAATTCACATGGTAATTATAAGAGATCCTCATTGTGGAAAAGAATCTACACCTGCACAGAAAAAGCGGTTCTTCTCAGTAACACAATGTATAAATGTGAGAGAGAAAATAGCGATGCCTAAGGTGTAATGTTCACTTACCATATATAAATTCGTTTATGTGGATTAACTCATATAAGTGGATTAACGCAACTCTTCTATTTTATTTTATTTTTTAGGCAAAGCAATCTGTGGGTGACCTCGCAGATTGCAAGGAACTTGTCAATTTACAATCTCTTTCTTCCTTTCTTTTCCTTTCTTTCTTTCTTTTCTTTCTTTCTTTCTTTCTTTGTCTGTCTGTCTGTCTTTATTTTGCACTTACAGCACCTACAACTCTTCTCATTTTAGAGATACAGAAATGTTAAGCAACTTGTCCAAAGCCACACAAGTGGTGAACCCAGGCGGCCTAGCTCCAAAGTCAGTACTCTAAGCACTAGGCTGTTTTCAGTGACTCTAAAAAGGAACTCTATGGTTTTTCACCCCAGGACATGTAAACTATTTCCATGTTAAGTTGGCCATTTTTTGAGGTACAAGTTTTGACATACCAATTCAAATGACTATCATTACAGGCTTACAAAAGACAAAGTTACACTTTTTAAACACCACTAGTGCAAAATTTGTTATGATTTTTCCAAATAGAAATGATTTTATTATAAACTCTTTAAACCAGATGATCTTCAACTTCTATCATCTCCTGAGTTCGATTCCCACAAAATTTCTAACATCTGTGTAAAAAAAGTTTCTTGCATTAATTTGCTTAAATTTATTTATTTCAAACTTAAGGGTTTTTTTTATGTTGAATAAATCCATATTCATAAGCTTCACAACCTTCAACATTTTATAAATTACAAGAATATCTATTTTAAAGCAATACTTTCCCAATTGCTAAGATTCTATTTAAAAATTTTTTATATGAGTGCTTATAATTACTTTGATATTAATTATCATTTATCTGGAAGTTGTCCAGCTTTATTATTTCTTCTTTAATTGAATCCAATTCTTCCAATATGGATATACTATGGTTTTACATAAGAGCAAAATGATGTGCTTCATTTTATTTCTAAAACCATTCCTGATGCTATTCAATAATTTATTGGTTGTGAGGATTATAATCATGTCATTGGCCAATGATTTAAGAAATAATCATCAATTCCGAGTTCTCCATTACAGTGAAATATAATTGAGATTACTTCTCTAAAATGTTTTGATTTACCAAATACATATGAAGATCCTGCTATGTTCAAGACACCGTTGAAATAAGAGTTGGACATGGAGCTAATAATAATCTAGTGAAGAAACACTGTGAATAAGTACAACAGAGAGAACACGAGATAAATCATTTCCAAGAAAATGCTTCCTTTATTCATTGAGTTTAGATATAAAACAGCATTACATGTATCTGTTTTTCTAAGTTTTCTCATTCCTGGCTGAGTCAAAAACAAACCTGTTTTCCTGTTAAAATTTTCTTTATCAAATACCCACTACCAACAGTTGTTCAATTAAACAACTGATATATAATTTAGCTTAAAAGAAGAAGGAGGAAGAGGTGGAGGAGAAAGTTATCAAAGAGAAAAACCACTGAGAAATTTGATCTATTAATGGGCTGTTAATGATTTTACTATCATCAGTTCAATGAATAAATTACTGTAGTAAAAGCTGATGAATTATAGACTCGCAATTATATTTAATGTCTACTCAGTTCCAGAGAGTTGAATCGCAGAGTAATTCTTATTTTATAAGACGTATTTTTACTAATATATAGGATTCACCTTTTCCAGGTGGAGTGTTTCGTGTAGTCCAACATCTATAACAGCACTGACAAGCCCTTCCCCCACAAGTTTTGTTAGCAGCAGTTTGAGGTTCAATAAATTGTAAATCGTGGTGAGCCAGCGATCTATTACAATGGTAATAACAAGTAAATATTCACCTAATTCAATAAAGTAACTCTTTAATGTTATTTTTACATTGGTCACATTTTTAAACCAGAATAAGAATAAACAACTAGCTATAAGAAATATAACCCAACCCAATAAAACAAATAGTGTATCTCCTACTTATTTTTCCACATTTGACTTTTAACAATGTGCAGGTCCTATAAATAGCATAAATTTTACTAATATGTTCCAAACTATAGACTTAAAATGCAAAGTGAAAAATAATATGAATACTTTCATTAGAAAGTATGTGTCTCTACTTCTCAAAGGCCAGATATATAGGTGTCTGAGAATGCTAAATTAGTTTTTCATGAAAGAAATGAGTCTTAAACATCCTAGAGTAAAAATAAAGAATAAAGTTTTAAAAGTAAATACTGAAATTATTTTAATTACATCAGGAGATAGAAAAAGCACAATTAATAATAGATTATTGTATGCTTATTGTGTAACAGTTAATGGTGTGAAGTAGTTAACATACATTAGATTCTCACACTGAATCTCTTGGGTCAGTATTCTCATCATGTGACATGTTAGGAAACTGAAGCCTAGAGAAGATGTCACCACAATAAACGAAAGAGCTAGGACTCGATCATGGCCATTTCGTAATCTAAAAACAATCTTCCTAACCACTATCTTATGCTACTTACTTAGCAAGGAAAAAGAAGTCGAAATATTCTTAATTTCTTCTGGCTTTTCATTTTGAAATAATTTCAAGCACACCTAGAATTTGGAAGAATAGGACAAGAGAGATAATTAAACAATGTGATAAAAATGTTAACAATTAGGGAATCTGGGGAGAGATAGAGCGAAGTTCCTTGTACTTTTCTTGTAACTTTTAGGTTTAAAATTATTTCCAATTTAAAAGTTACAAATAATTGTGTATTTTTACACATATATGTGTGTCTCTGTGTGTGTGTTTTCCTTAATCAGAATCATTAGAAATACATGATGCCTTGTTACCTCAAATATTTCAATGTGCATTTTCTAAGAACAGGAATATTCTCTTCCATAACCACAATATAATTGTCAAAATCAGAGAACTACTATTGACACAATACTATTATCAAATCTACAGACCTTATTCAAATTTCACCAATTGTCTTAATGATATCCAAGAATAGAGCCAAGAGGTATTGCAATTCAGAATCCTGTAATCCAGGATCACATATTGCATTTAGCTGCCATATCCCCTTAATATCCTTTAATCTGAAACAGTTCTTCATACTCTTTCACAACCTTCTCATGACAAACTAGTTACTTTGTAGGATGTCCCTCAATTTGGGTTCTGTCTAATATTTCCTCACGATTAGATTCAGACTATGCATTTTCGTTAGAATTCCACAAGGGTGATGTTGTATCTTTCTCAGCACATGATGTCAGTTTGTCTCATCACTGATGACGTTAACTGATCACTTTATTAGGTTTCTTCCATCAGATTTCTCCACTGTAATTTGTTATTTTTCTGTTTGTAATTAATCAGTAATTTGTGGGGTGATACTTTGAAATTGTGTAGATATCCTGCTCTTCATCAAACTGTCACACAACAGTTTTAGCATCCATTCATAATTCCTACCTGAGTGAAACATGACCACAATAGTTCTGAGAACATACAAGCTTGAGGGTGTAAAAAAATACAAATGTTCAAGCCCTGATTAGTTACTCACATAGAGATGCATAAAGGTTGGTTTTTAAAACCACCTGAGGGAAAAAGAGAATAGGAAGAGCTGTTTGTGTAATTAAACCTGTGCTTCCTGCCAGTGTTACTGCTATCGTCAGAGATCTGGCAGCTTTTCCCTGTTAGTTCTTATAGAAATACAGACACTAAATACAGAATTATTTTTAGAAAGAACCACTTACCAATAACGCTTCATTCTCAATTATGAAAACACGTCATTCTCAAAGTGTTTCTAGCATTAACACTTTCCAACCAAAATCGACCCTTCTAGAATAACTTTTAAG
>NW_011888879.1:3740385-3747668 GCF_000151845.1 Pteropus vampyrus
CCTGGGAATGACATGTATAGAGAGAAGATCTCAGTCATCTCTGGCTATTACAGCCCAGGAAACATGTGACATATGAATGAAGATGCCATTCTGGCCTTTACAGTCCAATAGGTGCCATGTACAAAAGATTCAAGGTTCCAGACAAGTGGCCCCGGTCAAGATGCCCTAGCTATCCCCAGCCTTTTGACCCCAGACATCATAAAGTAGGAATGAACTATCCCTGCTGTGCCCTGCCTAAATTTCTGACCCACAGAATTGTGAATAGAATAAGTTTTGGTTATTTTTTGCCAGTAAAAAGTATTAGCATGATGGTTGCCACATAGTGATTCTTAACTCTTTCATTCCTTCTAAATGTTGATTGTTTTACTGAAAAGAAGGGATTTTCCTTCTTCTCCATTTATTTATTACTTAGTTACTTATCTAAATCAGAATATAATTATAGAATCTTATTTTATTCTATAAAATATAATCTATTATTATTATTATCTTTTATTTTGATGCTTAAATTGTCCCAAATTTGACCACTGTGGTCCTTTCAAGCCATATTCCTGTATTATTTTGACAGGTTCTCATGATTTTTGAGCATTCATTAATTTTCATTATGACATTTCAGGCTCATTTTATTATTTCTCTGATCTAGCCCTCATTCCTTTTAGTGAAGATGTTACTTAGAAACCAAAATTTGGATTCTAAGTATACTCACTGCTACTGGAATGTTGTTTCTGTGTCTCAGCATGCAGAACTAGGAAATATATGTATGTGTGTTTGTTTATACACACACCTACACAGGTAGGTAGATAGATGATAGATAGACAGATGAACGGAAGGGGGAATAAAAGGAAGGAAGAAAGGAAGGAGGGAAGGAAGGAAGGAAGGAAGGAAGGAAGGAAGGAAGGAAGGAAGGAAGGAAGGAAGGAAGGAGCCATGAATACACACTGATACCTCCCATTCCAATCCAAAATCACTGGCTTCACACTAATCTTCCCCCAGGGCACAGTTGTATTCCAATAAAAAACAGTAAGAAACTAAACTATTTTCCCCTCAATGTATATTTACCCTTAATGTATATTTACTCTCAATGTATATACTTATTTGCATGTTACATAAAGTAATAACAGATTGCTAACCTGCAACACTGCGGAAAACAATCCTACTAATTAGAGTTCAATATTTCTGTAAAGTTCTTTTGGTCATTATTCTAAGGTTAAGTTTTCAAATATTGTATTCAAAAGTCACTTGGGCTCATTACCCCTCGCCTTCGATGTGGCTGTATTTTTCATCTGAAAAACTTAGTTTCATTTGCTTCCGTTTATATATACCATTTTAGAGTCTCTTCATTCTTATTGGCTTTACTTTGTGAGTTTAGTTTGGGTACGTAAAATATTAGCATAATTGCAAAAATCAAATTGTACAAAAATTATACTTAGAAAGGAGTCAGTTCCTCATCCCCAATCCTTCCTTTCTGCCCACTCCTAGTAGTTAGCCAATGTTATGGGTTTTTGGCTGTTGCTTCCTGTGTTTCTTTTTTTGCAAAAATAATTGGTGTCTCTCGACCATTTGATGCATCCTGTACTATAAGTTGATTATTCTTAGATCATAGAATATATATCTATGGGATAGTCTTGAACCAACAGTCTCATTGTAAAAGTCTAATTTCTGAAGGCTGCAGTAATATTTTTGGTAAACATTCTCTAGCAACGGGTAGGAGGTCAATAAATTGTTGTTGAATAAAATTTCATTGTTTTAAATGGCACATGGAAGAAAAGTGAAATGACCAACATAACGGCAAAAACAAAGGCTAAGAAAAATATAATAAAGCAGAGGTCAGTAACATTTCTAAAGATTATTCGAGCTTTTCTAGGATTTTTTTTTTTTGCCAAAACAATAAAAATAATAGTAATAATAATAAGGATTAGCAGAGATTTTAAGATACAAAACATTTCAGGGCACTAAAAAGGGAGAAGAAAAAGTTGCTTCGTTAATTTAAGATGAAAAATGGACCATGTCAAATGAAGCTGGGAAGGATAGTTATTACATTAAATCAAGAAAAATTTCCTGATCAGAAAAACTATTTTTTTCTTTCAGAAAATGGCAAGTGAATTTTTGAGACTAGATATCAGTCCATGCTGAAAAGAGAATTTTTTTTTTCTCAAATAATATACAATAGGTGGACAAAGACTGTATTTTCCACAGGACTCAAAGCTCTTTTTTTAGTTTATTTGTTTGTTTTTGGCTTACTGTTAATGAATAGGCTTTGTTAATTCTCTTATGTCAATCCTATTACTTGTTCAGAGCTATTTCTGCAAGGGTCATCGGAATCCAGGGGTTTTAAATCTGAGCTTAAACCTGTCCAAGTTCAAGAGAAGTTCAGTAGACAGGGATTCTTATCCACTGAACATAATCAAGGACACCAGGCACAGAGAACCAAACTGTGAGTCCACAAGTAGTCTTCTTGATAATATAACTTTTTAAATTTTACTTTCAGGGAAAGAGTAATAATTTCACTGTTTATGTAATGATGTATGTTCTTTTAAAATATTTCATAATAACATAAGTAATGATTTATCTACTATAAAGACAAGTAAATACTATGTCTCTTTCCCTCTCAACGTAATTCTTAAAGTAATTTGCAGTAGTCATCTTGACTACTGTAATTCAGAGTAAACACGCAATTTTGGGTCTGATATTCTAGAAAGTTAAAATAAAACCGTGAACAAAGTTTTAACTGAAAATTCTTCAGTCTTCTCTTTGAGTGAAGGGAGAACTGAAGGAAAGAAGTGATAATTCCTTACACTTTGCATTTGAAGATTTGACTCCCAAGCTGTGAAAGGGAATATTACGTTCAGCACTGAAACACTCTCAAAACTCCGAACCAAACACTTAGCCAGTTATGTGTTCTTGGGCTTTTTTCTTAATACTATATTTTTTTGTTGTTTTGTTTTGCTTTTTAATCTTTAAAGTGGGAATAATAACATCTGTTTCAAAAGATTATTTCACAAATTTAATGAAACAGAAATGATGTTTTCTTAAAAAAAAGAATATAGAAAGTTTGTTGATATTTGTTAAGTTAGGTGAAATTTTTCTTTTAGTCGGTTTTATTTTTCTGTTATTTCGCATCCATGGAAGTGATTGTTATTAGTAATAAACTCTACAGTTTGCATCATGAAAATGAATGAAGTAAGACTTTCTCAATGTTTTATCATGGAATATTTTTATTAACTGCAAAAATATCTTTTAACTATAGCACACATTTTAAATATATATTTTTAACCATTGTACATGCTACTTAGAATCACCTAACATTAAAAGCTTGAAAAAATTGTAGAGATCATCTAACTCATCTTGGCAATTTTTTGCCTAAGTATTATATTTATAAACTGGATTTGATATTATGTTTCATATTATTTAATTGTCCAGATATATATGAACCATTCATAATAATGTCTATAATGGAATTCAAACCATAGGTGCTGGAATAAGTGTATTTATAAGATATTGAGATATTCAAAATAAGATATCTGCTCTGAAATCACTGTAAGATTCTGACATTTCTGTTTTCTTCAGAATAAATAAGAGAATATCTGGATATAGTAAGAGCAAACCCGATAAGTTAATATTTACTTCTTTTATTAGGACCACAAATTCAGTCATAATTTGAAACTCACATTTTCCCAGAATATTTTTTACTGTTGAGACTGGTTGACAAATAGAAAATTGCTATTTTTTATGCATTCTTGATATACAAATTATTTAAAAGGCTCTCTAGGTCTCCCATCTACCGGGTCTCATTTGTTAAAAAAGCAAAACTATTTAAGAAGGGTAGAAGCTGAGAAAACATTATGTCTACTCTGCAGTGTCTTATACCAAAACTTCTACCATAGTTCTTCTATCAAAGTTGTTATAAATTTTAGATACTAGGAGGGGAAAAGAAATATAATAAGGACTATCTTCAAGAGCATCAAGGTGTATGTTTAATGTGTAAGAGAAAGAAAACTAACATTTGCTTAGTGCCAACCAGTTGCTCGGCATTTATTTGTTACAGCTTTTTTTGAGGAATGTGTGTCCTATATTCAACTCACGCTTCTGGCATTTATTTTTAAAGAAAACTCTCATTATGATCCAAAAATGTAAAAGTTGACCTACTCCAAAATTAACAACTAGAATGACTAAAGATGGCGACAAAATCCTGAATACTGTTACTGTTTCTGCAAAGTCCTACTCCATTAGATAACTGAAATTCAGAAAAAAATATATAAAGTGCTATGACATAAACATTAAAAGAAAAATCAAACGGCAAGTCATTAATGATTTGTAAAATCATAGGTAGAGAAGTCAATTCGTTAGAAAACAAGTATGTTACATTCAGGTTAAATCATCACCTCCCATTTTCCACTTATACACACATCTACAGAAAATTCTTTTACTATTGTTTTCAAACAGGCAATTACATTTTATGTACATTTTATTAGCCTATATTTCATGACTCCAAATTCATCTCCTCTTCAGGCTTCATATTCTTAAATGCCTTGTGGTAAACAGACCTTACTAGAAGAAAATTAAAGTATTCTGATAAAGGAAGGACCTTACTAACGAGATAGGAGAATATACAACAGTTTTGAGATGAATGTGCAATATATGTGTGATTATGTACACACATACACACATTTTTTGGGGAGGGATAATTAGGCATAAATAGTACATATATGTACTGATTCCTAAATAAAATTTAGATGAGTTTGACTATATCTGTTATTAATTTTAAATATTTGGTTTTAGTATTTAAAATTTTTAATTATTTACTAATTATTATTTTTACTCAATACTTGTTAAGTTCCTGCTGCTAAGTACTATATATTTTACATAAGACATTTTACATCATTTAATCCTCACACAGCCTTTTGAAGTAGACACTATTATTACTACGATTCTACAAATAAGAACACTAAAGCACAGAGAGTTTTAGTGATTTGCTCAAGGTCGCACAGCCCATAATTGGCAGAGGTAAATGTGAACCCAAGTATTTATGTGTTTACATATTAATTATTACACTACACTGTCACTTGGAAGCATTGTAATGCATAGTTCCTGCCCATAAGAAGCTTAGTTCCTCCTTGAGGGAGAAGACATATAAATAAATATATTAATTAAAGAGCAATTCAAGAAATTAACTGATATATTATAAGGCTTAAAGTCCCTTCTCTATTGACATTAAACCTAAGACCATGACACTCTTACTAAAAATTTCTAGTTCTCAAGTCATAAGTATGGCTTGGGTGAAATCATTAGAGCTACATTAGCATTTAGGAGACAATGGAGGTCTCCACAAACCCAGTAATAGCTCCCATTAGTGATGTAAAATTCCCATCACTAATCATTTTTTAAGAAATAGAAAGCAGAACTGTTTTCTACAAGAGTCCAAGATGACATTGAGAAAGACAGTCATGGCAGGGGTTAAAACATCTGACTTAAATATATTTGCCTTGGTGAGAACATTAGCCTGGTTTAGATGATCAGATTAGCTCACAGTCACCTTGGAAAACACAGAAGAGCAGAGAGACCTAAGGAGATGCATGGTTAGAGATAGAAAAATGTAGAACATAAAGCCTTGCAGGGCGAGCAGCATAATGGATGCACAATCTAGGTTTCTATCAAAAGTGAAGGTGAAGCAGAATTTCTACAGATCTTTCCCACTTAGCAGTTTTGCTTGGTTTCAGCCATCTAGTAATAACACAGTATGTTCCAGATCAGCCTGAAGGATAGATAATTTGTTAAATCCCACTGTAGTCAAGTTAAAGAATTATTTTAATCAAGCACTTTCAGTATTTGATTCCCAGTCAGTTATTTATATTCCATGTCTAATCATGTTCGGATACAATAATGTCATTTTAAGTACAGCACCTTCTCTAAAACAGCTTCCTATTTTGTGGTTTCAAAAAGGAACATAGGCATTCATGTACAAGAGGGAAGAGTATTTATTTTAAATTGTACAATTACAAGAAAAAACTTGTCTTATTTTGAAAATTTCTCACTGGAGCTACTTCAATTCTCTATTATTTTGCATTTTTAATGGCCATGGAAAGATGTCATGTATGTCATACATAGAGAGGTTAATTTTAATGCTTGGTTGTTTGACCTCTTTATTCTGTACTTAGGGAAACCAGTGTCAGAATATGGCATCTAAAACCTTTAATAACAATTTAAAAAAATGAAGACACATTTATCTGAACCTACTAAATAAAATGGAATACTTCTATTGAGCCTTTTTTCCTTGTCATTTATGCCTTTTATTTCTCAACAGAAAATAGTAATTATTGAAGCTATTATTAGGACATCAGAACAACACAGACACTGATCAAGGAAATAACTGCCATTTGTATTATCTGCTATGCCGGGCCTTCCTGGCCTGTATTGTTTTTTTTTTTCTTTGCAAAGAAAATGCAAGTATTTATTTTAATATTTTATTAGATTATTAGAATCTTCATGAGCCTCCATCAGGCTAAAAGTGGGGGACCACCCCAAGCACAGCCTCAATCTGTGGATCTATCTGGCCTGTATTTTTGTAGGACGTTCTATGGCTTCCTAGGAAAAGCAAGGAAATAACTAGTGAAGAATCAAAAAAAATGGACTAGTTAATCCTTCTGGATGCCTCATTTTTCTAACTGTAATTCTCAGAGGATAGACGGGAAACCCGGGGAAATCCAGAGGCTCCAAAACTTTAGAAATGAGTGAAAAGGCAGCCGCGTCGGCCCAGAGCACAGAAGGCGTGACCAGCATCCACATCATTTAGATAATTCTTTACAAAAGTCAGAGCCAGGTGCTAGGGACTGAGCTGTGTCCCCTAAAATTCATATGTTGATGACCTAACCCCAAATGTGATGGTATTTTGACACAGTTGTTCACGTTATTCATGGTTCTGCTTTCCATAGTTTCAGTTACCTGCAGTGAGCTGCAGTCTAAAAATATTAATTGGAAAATTCCAGAAATAAACAATTCATAAGTTTTAAATTGCACACTGTTCTGAGTCCTGTGATGAAATCGGGTGCTATTTCACTCCATCTCGCTCAGGATGTGAATCATCTCTTTGTCCAGTGTTCCCACGCTGTGTGTTCAATACAATATTTTGAGAAAGATCACATTCACATAACTCTGTGTGAACTAAGAATAAATAGGTTCAAGGAGTCTCCTATGAATAAGGTCATCAAGGAGATTCCTATGAATAAAACTCCATGTGCTTTTGGTAGATTTTGTAACATATTCTATAGCTTCTCAAAATTCTATAGGCA
>NW_011888879.1:3747993-3762849 GCF_000151845.1 Pteropus vampyrus
TATTAATCGGAAAATTCCAGAAATAAACAATTCATAAGTTTTAAATTGCACACTGTTCTGAGTCCTGTGATGAAATCCGGTGCTATTTCACTCCATCTCGCTCAGGATGTGAATCATCTCTTTGTCCAGTGTTCCCACGCCGTGTGTTCAATACAATATTTTGAGAAAGATCACATTCACATAACTCTTATTACAGTATGTTGTTATAATTGTTCTATTTCATTATTAGTTATTGTTGTTAATTTCATACTATGCCTAATTTATGACTTTATCATCATAGGTATGTATATATAGGAAAAAGCATAGTATGTATAGGGTTCGGTACTATTCGGGGATTCAGGCATCTGCTGGGAGTATTGGAATATATCTCTTGCAGATAAGAGGAGACTACTGTAGTAATTAATAAGGAAGTAATTAATGGTTAAATGAGGTCATACGGGTAGGGCCTTGATCCATAGGATTAGTGTCCTTAAATAAGAAACACCAGAGAGCTCCCTCTCTCTCCACCATGTAGGAACACAGCGAAAGGCGGCCAGGAAGAGCTCAAAGGCTGTAGCATTCTGTTACAGCAGTGTAAGAAAAGATACCAGGAAATGATGTTTATAAGTGATTTTTGACAAGTAGAAAAACGGCAGAAAGTTTGAAAGACTAAAGTGATAGTTGTCAAAGGTATACCTTATACTAAGAAGGTTTTTTATATAAAACTTAGGCTATGTAATAACAGGACAAGAAGCAAATATTTAATTTTTAGAACTTGATATTAAAGATTGCTGAAGCTGTAGAATTGAAAATTCAGATACTAGTCTTTGGAACATAGAATTAATTCTTTAATTCTTTTAAATGCTTGATATAAGTCCATGAGTGAAATATCTCACTTTGTTGCACAAGTTTCCATAAAAAGCTCAATATAATCAATTCACTATGGGGTTTTTATTTTATTTTACAGACTCATATAGCACTTACTAGGTGTCAAGACCTAAGCACATTCCAAATACTAATTCAACTGATTTTAGGATACTGAAACAAATTTTGAAGATTAATTATTTGATGACAGGGGATAGTAATGGAAGTGTAGATCAAATATATCAATAGCTAATTACACTTGACTGTGTCTTCCTCTACAGAGTTTTCAAGCCGTGCAAGCAAATATGCCTCATGTTTTAATATTTTTCTTCCAATTTCTGTCTCTGTTCACTAGCTCCTCTTAGTAGTAAACAGTGGCAAATGTCACCAGTTTTTGTACTCGAATTGAAATGGAGGCATTGGGTAAAGATGGACTGTGTTTTACTAAATAGGCAACCCAGCTGACTTAATCTTAGTATTTGCCATACTGGAAGAGTTTTGTTCTTCATGCCATTCCAAGCCCAGGGAAATGCTTGGTACATAGTCTATTCTTAATATATACTAATTCCATCAATAAATGTTCCCCCCCCGCCCCCACCCAAAGTAAGTGGATTATCTTTTTAGTAAAAGGATTCTTTGGAATTTGTGAAGGTCTTTTTGAAAAATGAAATTTTCTTTTTTCTCCACTAGATTGCCAACTAGGTTGGCAAGAAGCCAGCTGTGCTTCTGTTTCTTTAACATTTGAAATAAAATTATTTTTTTAAATCTTATGTATATTCATTGCAAATAGTAGCTACTCCAGATTAACTATCTACTTTTGCCAAAAAAAAAAGAGAGAGGCTTGAGTCTCTACATTTCTGGGGACTAAACAGCTATTGAAGTTCTCAGATAAGTTTCCATTACTTTGCTCTGTAGTGTTCTTCTAAAGATACCATAATATTCATTTTTCTTAGATGCAAAAATTATTTTTAAATAATTGCAAAAGCTTCTGTTATCCAAAATGTTTACTTATTTCCATTTTCCCTAATTTCTATTTTTCTTTTTTCTTGTTCATTACTAAATCTATTCAAATTTAATTTAATATTCTTTATTACATTTATAGTTATATGAATATTAAAGAATGGATTGGTATTCTCTTGACAGCCTTCTCCTAAAAGTCTTTTTTTTTTTTTTCCAATTGAATAAAATAAAATTGGCAAAGACCCTTGACCTCCAGTGATTCTGGGTGGGGTTTGTAATGAGGGAAACAATAAAACTTTGAGACCAGGCCAAATGTTGGGAGCAAAAGTGAAAGCAGAAAAGGATTCAAGACAAAGAGTTCCGGTTTACCATTCTGTGCCTTGGGAAAGCACCAAACAGACCAAATTCAAGGCTAAAGTGTAAATCAGTAAAAAAGTAAAGTGGAATCAGACATAAACTGGATGATATCACTGCTTAAAACTGACTTTGAAAGAGACAAAGAGGAAACGTGAGGAAGAACAAAGAGTAAAAAGATATTATATTCACTGTTAGTATATCTTCCCTGACTTGAAAATTACAAGAAAATCACAACCATATGGACCCCTTAGGGAATATGTTAGTATGTATAATAATAGTTTTCCAGATAATGGAAAGATAAATAAGCAAATAAATTTGATTTCTGTGTGAACTAAGAATAAATAGGTTCAAGGAGTCTCCTATAAATAAGGTCATCAAGGAGATTCCTATGAATAAAACTCCATGTGCTTTTGGTAGATTTTGTAACATATTCTATAGCTTCTCAAAATTCTATAGGCATAATTACTGGTTGTTTTCATTTCTGTGGTGGGTAACATCACCAAAACTTGCTATGAAATGGAGAGATGTTGTGGTGTTAGGTTTTGAATAGGACTGTCCCTTAGATCATCGCTCTTTAATGCCAATCGAAGTGGGATTTGTCAAATCATCTTGAGAAAAAATTACTCTTTCATAGTAATTTAATAGTGTAATTATTTAAGATTTAGCTTTAAATCAAACCTAACTTCAAATCCTTGCTCCGCTACTTACTACATGATCTCAGGCAAGTAACTTAAATTCTCTGTCCTTCAGTTTCCTCTGTTGCAAAACAGCATTAACAATTGTCCCTGCCACATTAGCTGTGTGAGAATTAAATGATTTTGACACTTAAAGTAATTGGAACAATGCCTAGCACAAAGTAAGTGTTCACAATAAGTACATAATTAATATTAAAGAAAACATTTTATTACATGAAATATCGACATAAGATTTTATAAAGAAACAGTAATAAAAAAAGAAAATCAATGATAAATAATGTTCGCTAAGTACACAGACCTCAATTGAAGGCTTTTTAAGTAAAAAAAGACAACTATGAATTATGTAAAATCCTTAGGTCAAAATATCTTTAATAACACAAATTTAAAATTATCCTTTTACAAGGCAGACAGAAACATGCTAAACACTTCATCACTTGGTGATAACCCTTAACCTACATGGAACCTGGCAGCAAGAGAATATATATCTATTTACCCTAGAATTCATCTGTCATCATTACTTCTCTGTTCATCCTATAGATTATATCAAATCTAATCCCTACAATGGAAGAAGCCAAAAGCCAAAGTTTGGAGGAAGACTTTGAAGGACAGGCCACACATACGGGTAAGCAAAGCTATAAAAGAGAAAAAAAAATTTTTTTAAACCCTAGTTATTAAATAAAAATTAAATCTGGAAGGATCTTTAATGTTCTTATTGCCACTGTTCAGTATGAAATTTAACTTATACCTTTGAATGGTTTGATAAAATCATCTAAAAACATTTGAGTGAGTAAATTAATGTGAGATCAAATACTTTAAAACCAATTATATTTAGATATCAAAGAATGAGAAATTGAATTAGAAACGCTACTTACTGAGAATTTCTTTCTGACCAACTATCATAAGACCTTTATATCTACACTATAATTAAGCCACTATCCTTTCTCTAAATTTCTCCCACTATGAACTCCCCTTGCAGTTGTAAACAATAGAAGACCAAAAGATGAATAAATAAATTGTTATTAATTTTAATTTTTTGATTCCTAAAAAATAATAGTAATGGTAAAAATAATGGGAATGGGAATGGTAAATTAAATGGATTTCAATATTCCTCCAGAAAAACTCAAGATTTAATGTTTATCATAGAAAAAAATGTGGAAGCAACAATTTACATCAGTAAGAAACTGTTAAAGTAAATTAATATTTACACAATAGAATACCTCGCTCCATTTTTTTTAAAAAAGGAAGAATTTATGTATGTACGTGAAAAAAAATCTGAAATATATTATGAAGTAAAAAAAAGCAAGGTGAGAAAAAGTATATATAATAGTATTACCATTTGTAAAAATAAGAGGAAAAAAGTTTCTCTTTTATACTCATAAATACATGCTATACATGTGCATATTTTGTATAAGAAAAAAATCTGGAAGACAAACACTATACAAGGAAACAAAAAACATCGATTTCCTTAATATAATTAATATAAATAAATTTATTAAAATTATATGCTATATAAATAAAAAATAAGAAATATGTGGGAGAAAAAGAGAATACATCCACACATATAATACTAGATTAAAGGTATGAATATAGGCAAGTTTTAGTAAAGAATATTTAAAACTGAATATTTTCAAGAATTTAGACCTGCTTCCAAGTACTGTTATTATTTATTAGGGCAACTGAGCATCAGAATTCCAATTCCATCATCCTTGATTTAATTAATTTTTCTTAAGTCTGCTAATCCTATCCTTTCTATATTTGTAAGAGTCCTAGAATCTTAGAAGGAATTGGATGGTTATGTAGCAATTTTATTAAAGCAATTTTAGTCATCAATTGAGGTTAGGCTTCTCGCTGGTTGTCTTTTATGTGCTATTGTTATTGTTGTTTTCTGGATCTCGATAACATTTCAATTTGCTTCCCCAACAATCCTAGTTTCCTTTGTTATTAGTGTGGTGCCATTTTTAATTTATTGGTGAAGCTTCTTTCTTATATAATAAAAGTACTATTTTCTAAAATTCTTTTCCTCTCTATATTCTATTTTTTATCTTTACCCCCAAAATTTGCCAATAGTTCAAAGTCCATATTTTGTATTTTCATTAATGCAGATGTTTCAGAAAGATTCTTAGCCAAAACCAATTTAACAAGATTAATGTAAGAGAACATTTCTATGAGCAGGGCAGTCAGAAATTTCTAGTCTCAACAAGATGTCTGTTTCTGATACAGAAGATGACAAGTCTATCCCCACGGCAACACTTACACAAATTTCATTTGTGTAAATAGTGCTGTTCAAAATAAAAAGGAAAACAATTTGTTTTAATTTTGTTCCAGGACCCAAAGGAGTAATAAATGATTGGAGAAAGTTTAAATTAGAGAGTGAAGATAGTGACTCGGTCCCATCGAGTAAGAAGGAGATTCTCAGACAAATGTCTTCTCCTCAGAGTAGAGATGACAAAGACTCAAAAGAAAAATTCAGCAGAAAGGTAAGATAAGGAAAAAAATCAATAGTAAATAATTTATTTATTATAAATACTTATTATGATGTGTAAACATGCATCCTCATTTTTTCTAAAGCAGCATTTTTTTTAATCTCACTTATTTACTTCTATAATGTATGTCTATGTGCATAAAGAGACACTTTAAAAGATGATTTATATGATTTTAATGGAGATTATCTCAGAGTATCAGAGTGGTGACATTACTTCCTTTAGCTTTTAGATCATTTTTGAATCTTTATAACTAGCATGTATCATTTATATAACAACAACAATAATATACATTTTA
Source organism: Pteropus vampyrus (assembly GCF_000151845.1). Taxonomy (NCBI): domain Eukaryota; kingdom Metazoa; phylum Chordata; class Mammalia; order Chiroptera; family Pteropodidae; genus Pteropus; species Pteropus vampyrus. Next base: position 3,753,627 of record NW_011888879.1, read on the forward strand.
AAAAAAAACATAAAGTAATTTTCATTGTGGAGAAAAATCACTTTATCTCCAAGCCAGAATATATGAGTTATTATATATTGATTCTTTAAAAAATGACAGTGCTTCAGAAATATACTTGGTTCTAGGCTTCTGGCATTGTAAAAATCTTCAAGTCTAAGATCTTATTTTGGAATTTTGGTTCTTTCACTGAGTCAGTATGTAATGGGGATGAGACAAAGTTTCCCATCTGAGGAATTGTGAAAGCGATTTGAAACATGTAAAATGCTATACAAGTCTGAGACTTGATAATTATTAGAAATGTACCTGAAATCTTAACCATCTATATGCCTGAATATGTAAATGGAACAAGTTCTCATAAGAATACTCAAATACCTATATAAATCAATGTTTGTGTGGTTCAGTCTGTTAAATGAACAGAATTATGGTAGCAACTTAAAGATTATATAAAACATTTAACAATTTTTAGGGTTGAAACAAATTAAGTTGGGACAATAATCTTAAAGCAGAAAAAAAAATAAGAAAAAGAATGAGGACATTAGAAAAACAAATATAAAAGGCAGAAACAAGAGAATGGAGTAATGAAAGCATTGGATGCTTCTACTCAACCTGAATCTCAGTATCTTCTGTAAAATTCTGTAATCACACCTACCTCATAGGTTCATTGTGAGAATTAAGTAAAATAATCTACGTAAAGTGCCTAAGGCATAGATTTTTTCATAAATATCAGTTTCTTGCCTTCTCAATTCTCCTGTACTCTAAATATTGTCCCAAGTTGCTGTTTGAGAGGCTACTTTAGATGATAATAAGGCAGCAGTAGCTGATCCCCCTTGGGGACAGTCCAACTTCTGTGGTTTTGGGCTGTTCCACATCTCTTAATCACAATATGTCCCATCAGTGCTCCTTTACATCTTTCTTTTTAATTTTTAGTGTGTTTGGGGGTGGAGAAGTGTTTAACATTCTATTGAATAAGTTAATAGTAATGTAGCTATTGAGAAAAGCTTTGCAGGTAATTTTATATTCCAGCCACAGTGAAAAGAACCTGTCTTGGAAGATGAAAGCTAGGTCATTTCTCACTTTAGCCTAAACCAAAGGATAAGAATTGCCTGGAGGGCTTGTCTAAATATGGTTTAGTCAGCCTCACCCTTACAGGTTCTGATTTGATAGATATGGGGTGGTGCCCCAAAATTTGCTTTCCCAGAACTTCTCAGGTGATGCTGTTACTGCTGGTTCAGCACTAACCTCTTGGCTAATCTGATGAACTCCAAACAGTGTTAAAAGTTGTCTTGCTTGAATCCCATTCTACATATTCTGAAAAATCTGTAAGCGATAAGATGTAATCTTTTTAACAACTTTTGTGGAGGAGACACTAAAGTCCACAGGCATATGTTGAAGAAACATTTAAGTGTGTGTGTGTGTGTGTGTGTGTGTGTGTGTGTGTGTAAGTCGCTCCAGAGTAGACCTTGCTGGGCTTTTTTTTTTTTCCTCACACAAAGTGATGGTTAGTTAACTGACACATTTCTGACTTGAGATTATGAGCATCTCATGGCTAAACTCTTTTCAGCAATACTTATGCATGTGTTTATATCATGTAATAATTACTGAACCCCTATTATGTGCCAGATACTTTAGCAGATATTGAGGAGTAGTAAATGAGACAAATAAAATTCCTGCCCCTACGTAACCTATCAGTTAGACAAATTAATATTAAACAATTAAACAAATAAATATGTAACACAATATCAGGTGGTGTTTACTGCTATGAAGACAAAATAAACCCATTAAGGAATCGCAAGTGTGGGGCAGGGATGCTTTTAGGTGGAATAAATCAAAGAAGGTAACATTCGAACAGAGGCTTGAATGAGATAAAGAAGACCACATTAGGGCATGGTCTTGGGGAAACTGCAAATGGAAATTCTTTGAGTTGAGGACGGGTTTGGTGTGTCTAAGGAATAGAAATTTCTTTCTGACTGATCTCTACCATTCTTTTGTCCATTCCCAGATGAGCATTCAAGAATATGAACTGATCCATAAAGACAAAGAGGATGAAAATTGCCTTCGTAAATACCGTAGACAGTGTATGCAGGATATGCACCAGAAGCTGAGTTTTGGGCCTAGATATGGGTTTGTGTATGAGCTGGAAACTGGGGAGCAATTCCTGGAAACCATTGAAAAGGAGCAGAAAATCACCACAATCGTTGTTCACATTTATGAAGATGGCATTAAGGGCTGCGACGTTCTAAACAGTAGCTTAACATGCCTTGCAGCCGAATACCCTATGGTCAAGTTTTGCAAAATAAAAGCTTCTAATACAGGTGCTGGGGACCGCTTTTCCTCAGATGTCCTCCCTACACTGCTTGTCTATAAAGGTGGGGAACTGATAAGCAATTTCATTAGCGTTGCTGAACAGTTTGCTGAAGAGTTTTTTGCTGGGGACGTGGAGTCCTTTCTAAATGAGTATGGGTTACTACCTGAAAGAGAGATGCATGCTCTAGAGCAGACCGACATGGAAGAAGATATTGAATAAAGATTCGCTATGTCAGTATCTCATAATTCTTTAAACATTGAACGCTGATTTGGTAGTATCCATATTCCTTTAGAGACACCAAGTATGAATGTGGCTATTCCAATTTGGGGAAAAAAAAAAAAAAAACAGATCGACACTAAAGTTATATGATTAGCATTTCTTAGTATTAGTTACTCAAATTGATATAATGCTTTACTATCACACATTGTAGTCTTCATTAACTGTTAGTGGACAAAGGGGATATGGATGATATTGTGACAGTTTTGAAAAATCCCTTTCAAGTTATGTATTGGCTTTTTTACTGTTTTTTTTTTTCTGCAGTGTTTTTGGGGGGGTTTCAAAATACATTATTAATTATAATTTTGCCTATGTAATAAGAATAAAGTCTCATGAGGAAATAAATTTTCTATTCGAAGTCTATTCTTTCTCAAGTATTACAATATCAGGGCCCTAAAAATATTATATGACCTAAAATACAAAAAAAAAAATCATTCAGTAAGATATCTTATATTTCAACTGAACCAATGCACAAGAAACTGAGAAACACTGTACCACATTAAATTTCGGGGGAAAAAAAATGAAAAAAGGAGTATTTGTTAAAAATAAAATTTCAGAAGTTAATCTTATCTAGGGAAAAAAAGCAGAGTGGATTCTTTGGACAAATAATATTTAGTAGTAATAACGACTATCATTCATCGATTGCATATTATGGGCCAGTATTTCATACATAACATCTCTAATTCTTAACTACAATTCCGTAAGTAGATAATAGTACTTCCATTTTATAAATGATAAAACTGAAATTCAGAGAAGTGACATGGAAGTTCTATTTCTCTTGAAAATACTTGGAACACTCTGCTCTTTCAAAAACACATAAAAATGCTAAATAAATTTTGAAAAATATTTTGAAATATGCAAATGAGCTGAAAAGTAAGATAAAAAAAAATTCTGGGTGTCTGAATCAGAGTAGCAAATAATGGTGAGAGTTAAAGTGATATGGTCTATAATTGAAGACACAGTGCTTGATAAGTAACCAAAAATAGGATCCCTGTAGGAAACTGAGCTTAAAACAGGTTTGCCTATTTTCCCCTGGTGGACCAATGTGAAACTAGACATTTGTCACAAGTGCTAGTCTCCACTCTCCTAAATGACATTTTTATAGCTTCTCTTCTTTCCTTAAACCTTTTGTGTTCTTTTCTTCTGGTCTAAACCCTTCAGTTTGCTCATACTTCATTGAGAAAATAGAAGTTAGCAGATGAGCCCTGCCTCGTGTTCCATCACCAATCTAAAACGCACACCTGCACACGAGCAGTTTCCACTGACATTACAATGGAAGCAGTGTTCACGCAGCTAAGGCCAGCTGATCAAATCATGCTGTGGGTCCTATCCTTTTCACCCACACCGTAATTTTTCTCCTGCAATTAGTTTTCCTCTCTGCTTCCCATCATCTAGTTCTCCCTTTCTCTACGTTGTGTTATTCATATCAGCTTATAAATGTTTTTAAATTGCCCACTATTTTAAATATGCTCACCTATAATTTAAAATTTCCAGCTATCCCTCATTTTCCTGCTTTCCTTTACAATCATTTCTCTTGAAAGAAATACTAAGGTCACCATCTTTAATTCTCGTTTCCAATTTTTTTCATCCCACTTCAATCAGGCCTTTGTCCCATGCACGCTAATTACAGGTATAGGCAACTTGTCAAACTTAGTGACCAATTCTCATTCCTCATTTCATCGTACGTCCTAGCAGCATGTGTAAGAGCTGACCATCTCCCTCTTTCTGATTCACTTTTTTTGGCTTCTTTGAAAACACACTCTGCTCGTTTGCCTTCTATCTACTGACTATTTCTTCTAAGTTTCCTACACTGACGTCTTCTCTAAACACTCACCCTAGGTAACCCCTTCCTATCCATAGCACTTAATACCATTTATGTTCAGACTGCTCTCAAATTCACATTACCAGCTTTACCTCTCTCCTATGCTCCCAAATCCTAGATCTCAATTGCAGGAAGGAAGGAAAGGAGAAAAAGAATGGGAAAGAAAAAGGTCTGTAATTGTACTGGATATTGGTGATAAAAGAAGGGTAAGACAGAATGCCTAACTATGACCAGTTTACATTGACCAGTTCCTAACATATAGTCGCTTCAATAGGTACTATTTCTGCGCATCCATCTAAAATTCCATCTTCTATTCCCTTTATAAGGGGAAGGCATTTTAAATAGCCTATGGCCTATTTCTAAGTAGATGGATACCAGATATATCACAAGGAAGAAAAATGCTAGTAGGGAAATATGCAGGGTAATTATGTACAAAATAAGGAGCTTTAAAAAAAATAGTTCAACGTGTTTTTTTTCTATTGAGTAATTGCTAAAAAATTTATTAATCTCTTACAGATTTCTCTGTTAGGAAATTACTGGATATAAAAGCCATAGCAAAAGACAGGATCTTTATATGAGATATTTATAATTTTAAAACTCCCTAGTGGAATAACTTTTGATTGACATTAAATCCACAGATTTGATAGAAAAAGTTGAAAATCACATGATACCATTTATATGTGGGATATAAACCTAAAAGCAACAAATGAACAGGACAAACAAACAGAGACTCATGGACATGGACTATAGACTAGTGGTTACCAGAGGATAGGGGATGGGGAAGGAGGGGGGAGGTAAACAGGGGGAAAAAATTAAATTATTTCTATAAATAAATAAATAAACAAACAAACAAATTGAATAAATAAATCCACAGATTTGAAGTAAATACTTAAAAAGACGATGGCAAGGCAATGAGAAAGAACAGTCAAACATACTCAAAAGATAAAAATATTTTAAGACTAATATACAAGTTCTTTTCGATCACTAGTCATTATTACTTGCAATATAGTACAGCTTTATTGGGCAGGGATAGAAAAGCATAGCTAGACAGTGAAAGAAGGCTCTCGTTTATGGAAAAGAAGAATAAAAATGAGTGCTTTGAAAGATTCCTGTTCAATGAAAACTTTGCTCTTGTAAGAAATAATCTACCATGCATCAATTTAAAATAGAGAACTAGGAAGCTTAAGCAGAAATAAACCCAGGAATGTCTTTAACCCATAATTGCCAAACAAAAGTAACTAGGTGTCACCTATGTAGGGAGTAAATGATGATAGCAACCGTTCTCAAAATAAGCACTTGGTGACTAAGGGATGCCAGAGTGAAGCTTTGATGGTAAACTCATCAGGAAGAATAGGACAAAGGCAGGATTTGACTAGAATATTTGAAACTTGCTGCTGCAGAAATCCTGGATTGCAAACTCCTCGTGTAAACACTTAATCTGCTACTATATTAGGCAGGAGGAGAGGAAAAGCTCATTTTCATCTCAGCAAAAGAATGATGTATTAAATGTAAAGGTTTAAAATGTCATAACATGTCTCATTAACAAACCACTCAAATAATACTTGAATAGACTTGAAAGAAAGGAAAGAGTGTTAGTTGTAAAATAATATGAAAATAATAGAAAAATAGCAAAATTATCTTGGAAAGCGCTAAGCTCATTCATTCGTTTGCAAAATATTTATCGACAAGCTGCAATGTGCCATGCAGTGTCCTTGATCTTAAGGAAACAGGCATTTAAACATGCAATAGATAATAAATGCACTTACATTAGTACCTCTGTGTATGTCTGTCTATATTAGAAGTGGTGGTTAATATCCTGAGCACTGGTGCCAGACTTCCTAGGATTAAATTCACTCACTAATTTTGTGATTTGGGGCAAGTTAGTTAACCTCTCTGTAGCTGGTTCCTCACCTGTGAAATAAGAATAATAATAGCTCATCCTCACTGGGTTGTTATGAGGGAAAAAATAAGTAAATTGTGTCAACCACTTAGAACAGTGCCTGCCACAAAATAAGTATTACTCAATTTAGTTATTGTTATTATTACTGATATATAAGAAGTAAAAGGTACATAGAGTACAGATATAAGATCTTAAAGATACAATTATGCAAATAGAAGCTAATTCATGAAGAAGATGGGATTCATCTATCCCAAACACATCACTCACATTCTTCTACATAGGACCTTATTAAAAATTCTATATATATGAACTGAAAGAGAGAGATCCTAAAAAACTGTCATTTCGAATTGACTATAGATACCACAATAAATATAAATTAGTTCTGAAAACATAAGTGCAAAATAAATATTAACACATAAGTGAGAAATTCATAGAATTTTGAGTTTTATACTAAATTTATTGCAGAATACAATCATGATCACATACTTAACTGTTCAGATACATCTAGTAAATTATTATCTCATGATACAAATCGATTTATTTTTATTTGTTCTCTTTTCCAAATAGTCTATAAATATTTGAGTGTCTAATACATACAAGGAATTATGTTAGATAATAGAGGGGAATGACAATAATGGGTAAGATATAGTCATTCCTTTTTAAGGGATTTACAATCTATAAAGGGAACACACATTCCTGAAATTAAAGAGATGAGGATTTTCTTTGTTTATTTATTACTCTTTGGGGTCTTATATTCTGGAACCCAGTTGGTAAGGGATGTCAGTGAAGACACCGTCATCCCTTCATGCCCTTCTGATTAGCTAATACAGCATCCCCTAACCTTTCTGGCACTAGGAACCAGTGCTCCTATGAGAATCTAATGCTTGCTGCTATGAGGTGGAGCTGAGGCGGTGATGCTAGAGCTGGGGAGTGGCAGCAAATACCGATGAAGCTTTGCTCGCTCCCTTGCTCACCCACCATTCACCTCTTGCTCTGCAGCCTAGTTCCTAACAGGCCACAGAACAGTACTGTCCATAGCACTGGGGTTGAGAACCCCTGAGCTAACATATAGTGTTTTTACCTATTCAGTTTTTCCTGTTACTTTTACTACCAACTCTTTTTTTCAAATATTCGATTTCAGTATACCATTCTCTGATGACAGCCATCTACTCTTCCAGCTCTCTCAAGCCCTTACTCCCAATATACGTTCTCAATTTGCCTTTTTTAACCCTTTCTCCATTTTCATGGTTTCTGTCCTTTCTATGCAGCCTAGACACTAGACAGGTGACATTAATCACCTTCCTCTTAGCATAGTTCATATTTTTGTCACTTCATTCTTCCGAAGCACTTCTCTTTTAAGTCCCTAAATTTCTGAATATTTCAAATAGAGTTCATAGTTTGTTCAGCAAAAAATTTCCTCTTCCATTTCCCGCAGTCAGTGTTTCAAACCTTAATTATTCTCCTCAGTCCTCCTCTCCCAAATCTTTCCCCCTTTGGACAAATGATCTTGCCTTCAACATCACAGAAGGAATTGAGCCTAAACAGCATGAAGTTTCCTAATTATTTACCCGACGTGCATTAACCCATCTATTCTTCATTTCATTGTTCTCAAAGATCTTTTCCTACGAGGCTAATTCTGCCATCTGTGCTTTTAATCAGATTATATCACATTCGAAGTTCACAACATTTTTGCTTATACAATTTTATCTTCTCTTTCCACATCAGCTTCTCATTCTCAACCTAAAAACAAGTCTCTGCTTCTTCAGAATTCTCACTATTACGCTCTTTATTTTCTTTTTTTTTGTTGCCATACTTGAAAAAAAATCCTTGTCCTTAATCTTTTCTTCCTTTTTTTCCATTTACTTTTCCACCCATCTTCCTCAACCACTCCAATGAAAATGATTCTGCTAAAGATCATAAATGACCTCCCCTTCAGGCAGGTTCCTGGCATAAACAAAAAAGATATGATTGAAGGGAGTTTAATAAAAAGACTATTTACAAGGGTGTAGGCAGGAAACTAACAAGAGGCAATGATGACCACAGTGCTAGTAATAGGTGAAAGTGACTACTACCCACAGGCTTTGAGAGGAAAGAACCCGGTGAGACTTGTAGCTATAGAAAAGAGCTGACCGACACTAGCATTTGGGAGAGAACATTCTCCCTGCCAATCTGAGGCCCAACACGGAGAGAGAAGGGGAATATATAACTGGGCTCTCTCTTCCTGTTCTCCTTTCTCTCTTCAGTGCCCCCCACTGTCCAAACCCAACCAGAAACCAAAGGGCAAGGGAATGCTATTGATGGAATGTGCTAAATCAACCTTCTCTGGGTACAAAGCAAGATGGAGAAGGAGAGACAGTGGGTCTTAAGAGGCAAATGGAGGTGATTCCACATAACTACCTTACCACCAAACCCATTAGACTCTACAGCCCTCATCTCACTTGATGTTTGGCTCCGTTGAGTGTTGATAACCATCCTCAGATTGAAATTCTTTCCTCACTTGGTTTTCATGATACTACTCTTCGGATTCTTCTATGCTTCTGAAACCATTCTTTCTCAGGCTTATCTTTTGGTCCTTCTTCCTTGACACGGTCCTTATATACTAATGTTTTCTTGAATTAGTTTCCCAGCCCCTTTGTATTCTGTTATTCACTCTGACAACTTCAGGTACCACCTATATTAAAGCTTCTGAACCTTGTCACTATTGATATTTTGGGACAGATAATTCTTCATTATGGGAGTTGTCCTGTGCATTATAGGTTATTTAGCAGTATCTCCAGTCTCTACCCTCTAGATGCCAATAGCACCCCTACTCTAGTTGTGAAAAAAAACACTATGTCCAGACATTGCCAAGTGTCCCCTGGGAGGCAAAATCACTCCCAGTCAAGAACCACTTACCTTTACAAATAACGTATATAGCTCT
>NW_011888879.1:3763669-3765225 GCF_000151845.1 Pteropus vampyrus
TTAGTCTCAATTACTAAAGAATTTATGTGAAGGCAATGTCATCCATATTGCAAAACAGTGGCTTTGGAGACCCCAAATAACATAGCTAACGTTTTTATAGTATGCTATAATATATAACAATTTCACATACACTATCTCATTTTATTCTCACAATTGAGGTAGCAGAGCAATGGTTTTAAAATTTCCTGTTCAAGGATGGAAAAAAAATTTTTTCAGCTCTATTGAGGTATCATTGACAAATAAAAATGTAAGACATCTAATGTGTACAATGTGATAATTTGATATACGCATACATTGTGAAAAGATTCTGTTCCCTTCCCAGGCAAGTTAATTAAGTTAATTAACAGCAGATGGAGAAATCGAAGTGTTTGTGGTTAATTGACTTGTCCAGGTTTATACAGCTAGTAAGATGTGGAGTTTGAGCTTAACCTTGGGCCTCCCAATCCTGCTACCTATGCTCTTCAGATTATATGATACTCCTTACCTAGCATTCACCAACACAAAGAATACATTTACAATAAAAAAAAAATTGGGATTCTCTAAAATTAGAAGACATGTTTTAATACATTTCTGGTAATTTGCAACTAATGCAGTGGCCATGGCCTTGGCAGAAAGAGCAAGACTAAGTGTGTAGTAATCTCAGTTTTCAATTGTGGATTTTCTTCATTTGGGCAATAGCATTTAAAGAACACATTAAATGTTATCTTTACTTGAGGCTCTCAGCTATAAAAAGCATTATCTTTTAGGGTTTGTTTGTTTGTTTGTTTGTTTGCAACAGTATACAAAACAATGCTTCTCAAAATTAGTTTTTATGAACCCAGGTGGTTTCATCCTAGACAATGTTATTTCTCATGCGTCTACTCCCCACTCCCAATCCCTTAACACATACTAGCTTGATTTAATCATGTTATCTCAGAAACAATAATTCATTTTAATTTTATTTTATTATTAGTTTCAAGTATACAGTACATTGGTTAGATATTTATATAGTTTATAAAACGATCCCCCTAATTGCTCTTTCTCTCCTCTGGCTCTCCACCTAGCCATGGCATTGATGCTAACTACATTCCCTATGCCATCCTCCCCATTCCCATAACCATCTATCAACTACTAATTTGTACTTCTTTAACCCTTTACCCCTTTCTCACAGCCCCCCAAACCCTCCCCTCTGGCCATCACCAGATTTTCCTCTATATTTGTGAGTCTGTTTTTGATTAGTTTGTTCTTTTTGTTCCTTAGATTCTGCATATAAGTGAAATCACATGGTATTTGTCTTTGTCTGACTTACTTCACTCAGAGTAACAACCTCTAGGTCCATCCATGTCATTGCAAATGGCTGAGTAATATTCCATTGTATATATGAACCACGACTTCTTTATCCAATGGTCTGTTGATGGGCATTTAGGTTGCTTCCATACCTTGGCTATTGTAAACTGTGCTGCCATGAACACAGTGGTGCACAGATCTTTGGATAAATACCCAGAAGTGCAATTGCTGGGTGAAAATGTGTATCCATTTTTAATTTTTTTGAGAAACCTCCTGACTGTTTTCCATAG
>NW_011888879.1:3765275-3785297 GCF_000151845.1 Pteropus vampyrus
ATAGCATTTAAAGAACACATTAAATGTTATCTTTACTTGAGGCTCTCAGCTATAAAAAGCATTATCTTTTAGGGTTTGTTTGTTTGTTTGTTTGTTTGCAACAGTATACAAAACAATGCTTCTCAAAATTAGTTTTTATGAACCCAGGTGGTTTCATCCTAGACAATGTTATTTCTCATGCATCTACTCCCCACTCCCAATCCCTTAACACATACTAGCTTGATTTAATCATGTTATCTCAGAAACAATAATTCATTTTAATTTTATTTTATTATTAGTTTCAAGTATACAGTACATTGGTTAGACATTTATATAGTTTATAAGACGATCCCCCTAATTGCTCTTTCTCTCCTCTGGCTCTCCGCCTAGCCATGGCATTGATTCTAACTACATTCCCTATGCCATGCTCCCCATTCCCATGACCATCTATCAACTACTAATTTGCACTTCTTTAACCCTTTACCCCTTTCTCACAGCCCCCCAAACCCTCCCCTCTGGCCATCACCAGATTGTCCTCTATATTTGTGAGTCTGTTTTTGATTAGTTTGTTCTTTTTGTTCCTTAGATTCTGCATATAAGTGAAATCACATGGTATTTGTCTTTCTCTGTCTGACTTACTTCACACTCAGAGTAATAACCTCTAGGTCCATCCATGTCATTGCAAAAGGCAGGATTTCATTTTTTTAATGGCTGAGTAATATTCCATTGTATATATGAACCACGACTTCTTTATCCAATGGTCTGTTGATGGGCATTTAGGTTGCTTCCATACATTGGCTATTGTAAACTGTGCTGCCATGAACACAGTGGTGCATAGATCTTTGGATAAATACCCAGAAGTGCAATTGCTGGGTGAAAATGTGTATCCATTTTTAATTTTTTTGAGAAACCTCCTGACTGTTTTCCATAGTGGCTGTACCAATTTGCAATCCCACCAACAGTGTATGAGAGTTCCCTTTTCTCCACATCCTCTCTGACACTTGTTCTTCGACTTATTGATGATAGCCATTCTAACAGGTGTGAGGTGATATCTCAACGATAATTCATTTTTAAAGGTTGATATTTAGTGATCACTAACACATAATTATCTCCCCCATGGGGTTCTTCTTCTAACAAATTAACGCACTTTTAGCAGGCAATAATAATCACACATGAAACTGAACTACTAGGTAACTTCAATTACAGAGACTCACATAATAAACCGCACAACTCTCACAGAGTTTAGAAGCATAAGACCATGGCTGTATACTACATTTACCTTTTATCGAAAATCAATACAGGTGCCATTTTTCACCTATCATTTTTCTCACTTTGAGCATTTAAAGATGAATGGGACTTTTAATTGTATTTTATTGTTGCTTCTGTTTTGGTGAAGAAATGGGGAGAAATTTTAAACCTCCACCTGACTTTTCCTAAGGTGGAACAGGAGTAAATTGATATCCATTTGAAACTAGTTATTTTACTATTCTTCTCAGTTTCACAGTGAAAATTTAAAGTAGAAATAGTGCCAAATGTAACAATAATAACAAGAAACACAAACGATTTAAACTCATTAGTTAAAAGGCACATAATATTAAATTAGACTTAACACCTCCAATACATGCTGTTTAAAAAAGATACAATTAAAGCATAAAGATACAAAAAAGTTGGAAGTAAAAAGAAGAAAAAACTATAACATGCAAATAATTTTTTAAAGCAAGTGTCACTAAATTAATATCAAACAAATAAGCTTAAAAAGAAAAATCCTTTTTAGATAGAGAAATGGTCATTCCATAATGATAAAATAGTACATTTCATCAGCAAGATCTATCCATTTTAAACTTATATATGCCTAATAAAATGTCATAGAGTATATAGAGTACAAATTGGTAGAATACAGGAAGGAAGTAACTATTCCATCATCAGAGATTTCAGTACAGTTCTTTCAATCCTTAAAAGATCAAGTAACAAAAATTAGTCTTGATGTAGATATTAACTGCATAATTAACAAGTTTGTTCTAAGGCGCATATATAAAACCCTGTAACCAATAAGTGAACTAACCATTTTTCCCTCTCTAGCACACAAAGTATATTTTCAAAAATTAATAAGGAACATACTAGAAAACAACAGATTACATACTAGAAGACAGATTACATTTTAGTACTACAAAGCAATTAAGTAGAAATTAATAATAAATATAAATTTGTCACTAGTGAAAAATATATACATACACTACTAAATAACTCCTGTGCCAAGGAATAAAATTATACTAGAAATTTAAAGTTACTAAAACTGAAAAATAATAAAGGAATATATCAAAATTTCTGGGATAGAGCAAAAAGTCTATATCAAGGAAAATTTTATTCTTAAATATATAAATTACAAAAGAAGAAAGAAAAAATAAATGACCTGAGTGTCTAACTTAAGTTAAAAAAAAATAAGGTTAATCACAAAATAGAAAAATGAGAAAATAAATATGAGTACAAATCAATGAAATATAAATTCTATCATAGACAGAATCTAAAAAGCCGAAATTAAGAGAAAGAGAAATATCTGCCAGATTGATGCAAGGCGGGGAACATAAATAAATAACATTAGGAATTCTTTTAAAACATGTATAAGATAGCTGAGATTAAAAAGATGTAAAACATATGAACAACTTAATGCCAACAAATTTGAAAACAGACAAAATGGAAAAATTTCTAGAAAAATATAACTCAACCAGAATTGACTTAAGAAGCATAAAAAGTTGAATAATCCTGTAACAAGCAAAGAAACTAGGAAAGTCTCTGCAAAATATTAGCAAATTGAATCCAACAGTATATGTAAAAGATAAAACATGACCAAGTTGGATTTATCCCTGGAATATAAAGCTGAGTATATGAAGTTCATAAAGGTTATGATCCTCCTCTAGCCTTGATGTCTTTAGTTGCTGGCATCACTACCTCAGTCCCTTTCCCACCTCCAAGCCATACAGGTGCTGATGCTAAAATTTATTGCAAGAGTAAAAACTATTCATATTCACTAAGGTTGAATGAGCCAAGTCCTTTGGTCATTGGATCCAGAATCCAGCCTTCTCAAAAACAGAGATTAAGTCTGCCATGATTCTTAACCTTGCATTCATCCAAAGTGATAGCTCCCCTACCTCTTCTCATTCACCACTAGCTGCCCACTCCCAGCTTGCCATGTGCCATAATTCTCAATTGTACCTTCACCTCCATCCACTTCCCTTCCCTTTCCTCTCTAAATAAGGCACATTTCCTTTTATTTTCAACTTTTTCTTCAAGCATTCCTCCCACATCTTTGCCACAACTGAAACCTGGTTCTTCAAAACGGTTACCTTCTCTACTGCTTTCAAGTGGTGATTATTCATTCTTTCAAAATCCAGATGTCATTCTTGACACTCTCTTTTACTCCAGACCTTTATTCTCACTTGCTTCTGTAAAAAATCTTATGTACTTTTTTAAAGGCTCATGCTATTTGTATCACTTTTCCTCCGCATCTGTAATTGTCAACTACTGACCTTCTAATCACTTTCCCTCTTTTATTAAAAATTAGATACTCAACTCACACAGCCTTCCTTTACGTTTCAACTTCTATCACTATGTTGGATATTATCATTATTCAGCAGATCACCTTTCCATAATCTGAACTCTCTGTTCCTTGAACTCATCTATTAACTTCCAATAACCTACTTCACCTCAGCCACTCCATTTGCTGTCATCTGTGTTTTTACTTCTCAAATCACTATTCTAAGCATCCTTACATATGATCACAATCATGTCTCCTTATTTACTTGTCAACTACTAACGAAATGTAAGGTCTTTGATTTTTCCTAGATCTCCACTGTATTGATGTCTTTACATTCACAATTCAACAAAGCGCTGCCATTCTGTCTCTGTCTCTGTCTCTGTCTCTGCGTCTGTTTCTCTGTCTCTCTCAACCCCTCCCACCTTCCACCCCATCCCTTTCTCTCTCTTCACTTCCTTTTTTTATTCAGCTTAGATTTTGTGGCTCATCATTTAAATGATATTGTTTAAATAATATTCTTAACAATATCATCAATTTCCTAGTCCTTATTTGTTTCAACTTATTTGTTAGACAAGACCCCAAACATTTCTATTCACTTTTTCTATTATTAAATATGAGAAAACAAAGACTGCTGGGAGGAAAAAAAAATCACACTATTTTATTCATTTAATATTAATAACTCCAAATGGGGCTTTATCGCTGTGGCAATCCCACTCAATCTCCCATTCTTTGCAACATTTTTTTGAAATTTTTATTCTCTTTTCTCACTCTCAGCAGATGACCTTGCCAACTTCATAGAAATCTGAAGGCATCAGAGGAGAGCATCTTCAGACTTTCCACTATCAAACTCTCAAACCCATATCCACCTGCACCAATTTTCTTCTCGCTCTGAGCTTTCATATCAGAATAGAAGTTCCTGCTCTATAGCTGCCTATGCATTAGAGACTATCCCCTCTCACCTTCTTAGGAATCTCATATTCACGTTTTCTTCTGTACAGTCATACTCTTGTTCTACATACGAAGTCAATCACTCCCTTTCATTAGTATCTTTCCCCTTAATATGTATATGCCCCATCAGGTACTAGGGTTAGCAAGTCACTTTCCTGAATCTCAGTTTCTGAATTGTTAAAAAAGGCATGAAAAAAATGAAAATATTTTATAAATTGTAAAGCATTATACTATGAGTTAATTTGTTAAAATTTGTTCCAACCTAAAGATCAAAGGAATTAAGTGACTTCCTAAGGTTTTATTGTTTCTTAATTACGGGATGTAGGGATACAGCTCAACTCTCACAATCACTGGCTGTTATTTCACTTATAATTAAAATCTAGAAAATAGTTTCAAAAGTGCTCATAAAAGCATAGAAATATTTTTTTAAACCTTGCTATTTTTGTTTAGATATAGATATTGCGGTCTAGCATCTTAGCTTATTAACATTCAGAATTTTAATCACGAGGACAGGCATCTGGAGTATTTACAACTAAATTGGATTTGACGAAAATAGAATCTAAGAGGTGATTAAACTACCTTCATTCCTATCATTAAGTTCCCCTTCACAATTCTGTAAAGAAAAGATCTCCTTAACGAACTGAACAAATTCAATGAAAGAGATTTTCCTAAAAGATTAAATCTTTTTAATTAAGAACTTTTGTACAGGGCTCTTTGGGATCAGAATTTCAGAAGTTCCACAGTACAGTATAAAATCTAGCTTCATTTGATATTGCTATGTAAAATATTTACAAAATAGTTTTGCAAAGATGAAAAAAAAATAATCTATTTCTGATTATTGAGACAGATAATACCCAAATGCCTACTCTTCCTAACTAGTGGTCCTTGGATACAATACAAAATATTTAATGTGGACTTCAATTGTAGCCATTACATTTGAACCCATTCAATAAATCTTTGTCCTGCTTCAACACAAGTGTTGTAAAAATTGTAGCCATTACATTTGAACCCATTCAATAAATCTTTGTCCTGCTTCAACACAAGTGTTGTAAAAATCCAATGAGAACAACACAAGTGTTGTAAAAATCTAATGAGATAATGTATGTGAAAACACTTTAGAAATGGCAAAAGTAGAGACAAACATTTGTCATGGTTCTAACTCCATTTTTATCTCTTGGCCTTAACAAATCAAAACTTATTAACATATTAATTTACCTTTTAGTAGGTTGTAGATTGTATGGGAATTCATTCACCTTTAGTGAATATTCATTAAAATACTTGATAGTCTCAGTATAATTATTTATTAAAGTCTGAAATCAAGAACAATTTACTAGGTATTTATTGTATTTTGGCTAATTTATATTTCAACAAATCATTATACGAGTAAAAAAAAAAAAAGACATTTTATATATCCACAGAAATGTCACAACATAAAAAAGGGAGATGGAGATGCTATAGAAAAAGGCAGACTGTGGGAAGAGTAATATATGGATTATGTTTTTTTGAGTAATAATAGTAATGATTTCCCTGGGCAACTTCTTTGTCTCTCCTTTCTCCTGTATTTTTTTTCTTTTTATCATTTATAAAATTTGACAAGTACTAAAGAGCAAACGTGTAGCAAGTCTCCAGTGATGAATGCCATCCATTCTTTCCCTCTCTGTATACATGTGCTACTCCCCCATTGACAGATGGGCTTCTTTTTCCTCTTCCATGGAAACTAGGCTGGCTCTCTTTGCTTTGACCAATAGAATACAGAGGAATGACGAGGATGTCAAGGACATATGATCCCAGGCCTTAAGAGGTTCACAATTTCTACTTCCTTCTTCTTTGAACAGATTCTTTGAACAATTCCAAAAGGCTCTTCCTTTTTACCATGCTATGAGAATCCCTAAGCCCCATGGAAAGGTCAAGTGAAGCAGAGACAGATAAACTACCAACCATGTGAACGAGTTATCTTGCATATCACAGCCCTTGGATAATCGAAGCCCTAGCCAATATTATGTGGAAGAAAATCTTTCAGCTGAGCTAGCTAAGCTCAGTCTATCCACAGGGTCATGAAAATTAATAAATGCCAGTGAGCTTGGGGGTTATTTGTTATGAAGCAAGAGATTACCAAAATAGAAATTGGTACCTAGAAGTAGGGTACTACTAGGCCAAAATTGAAATATGGAACTGAGCAAAAGATGAAGGCTTTAGGGCCTTCAGGAAACTGGTGGTTAAACAACAAGGAAATTGTTATGGAGAGACGATTCTTATTATAACGGGCAACACTTTCACCTGCAGTAATGTGAAAGGTAGAACCAAGAAGCTTATGTAAATTGCTAAAGGAGAAAAGTAACCTAATAAACTTGTGGATCTGGCCAAGATTTTCAGGCAGAATATTGAAAACGCCAATGACTTCTAGCTGGCTATGATCGAATATGAGAAGAGAGAGAGGAACTAAATAAGAAATTGTTCTTTTTTGGAGCAAAATTTATAGGAAATAAAAAGAGCCCAAAACACCTTTTCCATCCAGCAAGAGATTCTCCAGGAGGAAATGACCTCTTGGCAAGTCAAATCCAGGGAATTACTAGTAAAAAGTAGCACCAGGATGTTAGGATCAAGGGTATGGCTGTGATGATCTTTAAAATTTCACATATATTTAAGCCAGTGCCTCAAAGACCTCTGAACTAGGTATAAAGACTTCTAAGAATCTTATGAGCACATATTGTAGTCTACCTAGCTAGACAACGAGTATCTAAGATTCTTAAGGGCATTGTCCTTGAGCACCCTCTCAGGTCAAAGTAGAGAGAAGTCTGTGTTGAATGGATTTGTAGGTGTGTCTTTTGTCTAACAGAGTGGATTATAATTTGAGTTATAAGAAATATACAATATTTTTAAAGGAATTCCATAAATTTAGTCTAAAAGGGGGAGACAGTTCAAAATAAAAAGAGGCTTCTGGGCCTTCAATCTTCAAAAATTAGGAAGTAGGTCGAGAAACCTACTCAGCTTCAAACATAGGCCATTTCTCTTAATAAGGGATGACTCAGAAAGAGTCAAAATTTTGTAGGGAAGAACCAAAAGCTGAGAACCACTCTCAGGGAGGAAAAAGTCGGCCTTAATCAGCATACATTCACTGCTTCTAGAATCATAGAGACATGTGCCCTACTGGAGTTCAGAGTTGCCATGGACGATTCACTGCTTTGTACCTCTCATTTTCCCTCTTTTTTGAGCAAGAGTGTTTATTGCCTGTCTTGCCACTGAATAGATTAGTACAGACATTGTTTCTTTAGTTCATGTATCTTCAGATCGAGAGGAACTGCAGTAAAGGTGGCTCATAGGTACCTGATACTGATTTACATGACAAGTTGATGGACCTTGAGCCTTGATTTGATGATATATTAAATTACTAAGATAAGATTTTAAGGTTTTGGGAGGTAGTGAATGCATTTCCCACATGTCAGGAACATACATTATTATGGCCAGAGGGTACATTAACTTAATCTTGCACTTTTCTTATACCTGCACATCCACGGAAAGGTAAAGGTTCTTTTTCCCCTTCCTCTTTAATCCAGGCTGGTCCTGCAGATTACTTTGACCAACACAACGTAATGGAAATGATGTTTTGAGATTTCCACACCAGAACCTCAAGAAGATTCAGTTTCTACATTTCTCTACTTTAGATGTTACTTCTTGGATCCCCACCATCATAACAGGAAGAAATCCAAGCCATCTGGAGAGGCCACATAGAGGATAACTGAGGAGTCAGCCGAGTTCCCAGCTGGCAGCCAGCATCAATTGCCGTTCATGTGAATAGGCTGTCTTGGATGTTTCAAGCTCAATCAAGCTTCTAGAAAATTGTAGCTTTAGTAAACACCATGGGGAGTTGAACCATTTAACTGACCCTTATCAACTTAGAATTGTGAACAAAATGAAATGGTTGTTTCAAGCCAATTAAGTTTGGGGGTGGTTTGTTGGTAGTAGACAACAAACATAATAAATATATTAATGCCGTTAAGTAAATAAAATTAACATCAAGGAACCCCTTTCAACTCAAGAAAACATCACCAATATCATTTCATCTATTCATTTGCCCCTTCTTGCCTTCCTGTCCTGCCATCACTCCCACCCTGAAATAGTAACCACAATCTTGAATTTTTGCTACATCACTTTCGCATAAAAAATGTTTTATCACAAATATATGTATTTCTATATACATCACTTAACAGTTTAGATTTGCTTGTTTTAAAGCTTTATAAAAACTATCATACTGCATGTGGGTTCCTGACAATTATCACTTTCTCAGGTAATTTTACCTGCTAAATACAGTTACAAACCTACAATTTATTTTTTATTCTCTGGTCAATGGACATTTGAGTGGCTACAAACATTGCTGCCATGAACATTCCCACGTGTACTCCTGTGCACATATGCAAGTATTTCTCTAGGGTATATGCACAGAATGGCTAGGTATTAAAAAGTATATGAATGCTTAACCTTACCAGATAATGCCAAATTGCTTTCCAGAGTGTCAGTTTACAAAGATGCCTTCTCGATGCACATCATTATTGGTATTGTCATATTTCTCAATTTTTTATTAGATATAAAATGGTTTTAATTGGGGTCTTAGTCAATCACTCACAAGATTAAACATCTTTTCATGTGTTCAGTCACATCTTAAAATATCTGGTTTGTCTTTTGCACATTTTTCTATAGGACGATGAATAGAAAACAGGCATCCTTGTTCCTGATTTTTAATGTACACAGCTTAATCATTATACATTCATTACCTCTTTTTATATATGTTAAATTCAGTTTAATAGTACTTTTGACTTTCACATCTATGTTAATAAGTGCCATTAATTTGTAATTTTTTCTCCTAATGAATGTGCGATTCTAGTACAATAAAAGTTATACTGGCCTCAGAAAATGAGAGACGAAGAGTATTCCCTCTTATCTACTATTTGGAAGACTCTCCAGAAAATGTTGAAATAATACAGTTCCTGAAAGAGGAGAAAAACATCTATAAATGTCAGCTAAACATTTTCTTGGTCAAAAAATTTTTAACTACCATTTACTATTCAAACTATTGGATAAATCTATCTAGCTTTTTATTCCTTCTTGTTCCAACTTAAAGAAATTGCATTTTTCTAGACCATGGTCTATTTAGTCTAAGTTTTCAAATATATTAAGATATTCCTCGTAGTCTCTTAACATTTTCATCTCTGCTGTATCTATGGGTTAGAACTCCTTTTTCAATCTTTGTTACTTTTCTTCTTGTTCAATTATGCCAATTTTGTCATGAAAACAACTTTGGCATTGTGATTCGGTAGCTTTGTTTTCTACTTCATTCATTTCTTCCTTTGCCTTTATCTTCTTGCTTCTACATTGTTCAGTCTGTTGTTCTTTTCCTAACTTAAGTTAGACACTTAGCTTTTTTCCTGAATTTAAGCATTTAAAACCATGTCCCTCAAGGTGAAGTTCTTGCTGCATTATCCAACTTTCCAAAGGTCATACTTATAATAGAGTTCTAAATATGCTTTCTTCTTTCATCTATGAAGTCTTATTAAACTTGTAAATATATTTTAAAAATTAACCTTTATTACTGACCTCTTGTTTCTGATTATCCACTTAATACTAATTTTTCTGAAATTTATTGTGACTTCATGCCTAGTATATGGTCAATTTTTGCATATATACAATGATTAACAAGAATGTTCTCTAATAGTGGATTTTTCTAAATATGTCCATCAAATCAATAGTTAATTATTCAAATGTTTTCACTCATTTTTTTGGTCTGCTTGATTTATCAATAATTGAGAGCTGTTGAAATCTGTTATTCAATTTGTTGGTTTAGCCTAGCCCTATAGTTCACACATTTTAGGTTATTTTATAAAGTATATGCAAATTTTAAAGTGTTATATTAGTGAATTGATCTTTTTGCCATTATTTAGTAGCCTTCTCCATTTTTAATATATCACAAAGTCTAATTTTGATTACTATCACTAAAGCTATACGAGTTTCCTTTTGCTATTGGCCTATAGCTGGATTTAAAAATCTAATCTGTTGGTTAACTTGTTTTAGTCTATTCATATTTATGATTGGAATTCATACTATTATCTAATTTTGTCCCTCCTCCCACCTATAATTTCTTTCCTTTTTTGTACTGTTATTGACCTCCTATTCCATATTTTAAACTTCTTTTCCTTTGGAATAATTCATCCCATACCTATTTTTTAGCAGTTACACCTGAAATTTTACTATACATATTTAACATAATTTTAAAGTTAAACAATATAGTAATCCATTTTTGGAATAATAAAAGCATGTCAGAACACTTTAACCACCCTCCTCCCATCTAATAAGTAAGCAATTGTCCAGTTTTTCATTATATCCTGTTTTAAAAGTCCACAATAATGTTGCAAAAATGTTTATTTAGTTTTACTTGTTTACAATTTTTCTTATAAACACTTCTTTCATTATGACTGTTTTATATAAACACTTTTGATTTACATGTTTATCATTTATTTGCTCTAGTTCTTCAATTTCAGATCATCCTTTGGAATTTTCTTCTTGAAGATTATTCTTTTGCAGTTTCTTAAATAAAGTCCCATTGACGGTAAAATCTGTTTTTCATTTGAACACATATTTATTTCAGTTTTGCTTGGTAGGAATTCCAAGTTGATACTTTTTCTCAGAATTCCAAAGGCATTACTTTACCAACTTTTGGGTACCATGTTGCCATTAAGAAACCAATTAAGTATCTGATTGTCTTGCCTTCATTGATATTTTCTGCTCTTTGCTTTTAAAATCTTGTGTTTGGTATTTTGTAGTTACAGTACATTGGTTTAGGCATGAATTTCATCTATATATGCATGGGATATATTATGCTTCCTGAACTTACGAATTCATGTTTTTCCAACAAATGTGGGAAATTCTGTTAACTCTTCATATATTGCCACTCCTCCATCCTCTCTAGTCCCTCCTAGTACTTCTAGTCTTTATAATTCTTTCCTCGGTACCTCTTAACTTCTCTTTAACATTTATATTTTCCAGCAACTCATTTCTCCTTGCTGTGTACTGACTGGGTCATTTCTTTCGATCTATCTTCCAGTTTACTCACTGTCTCTTCAGCTGAGTCCTAATACAATATTCTACACATCTGAGGTTTTGTGTGTGTGTGTGTGTGTGTTTTTAATTTCAAGTAACAAATGTCTTACTTCTAGCAGTTCCATTTGTTTCTTTTTTAGATTTGCCTGTGGTCCCATCCTTCATGTATGTTGGTGATGAGACCTTGGAGAATTTAATCCAAAGTCAGTTCTTTCTCATGCTAGCTGGTCTCAACTTTTGCCTGGTGATTTCTAGTCATGAGGTAATACTGCATCATCTTACTCTATAAGAATCTTAGGCCTCTGTCTTGCTTCTGCCAGGAGCTACAGGGTACTATAAACTGAGGGCCACTTCAGCTGTTCTGGCCAGGGTAGCATCTCAGACTAAGATTTTTCTCCTTCCTTTTGGTCTGAGGCAAACTGCACACAGCAGTACTACAACTGGTATCTCCCATCCAGGCAACCACAGTCAACCTGTGCGCTTAATGCAGTTTTCACAACTTCCAACTCAAGATGTGCTCACTTTTGTGGGGAAGGAAAAAGAGGAAAGGTTCGTGGAGATTTCTCCCACTTTCTTTGAGCCTATTAATGCACTGAAAGGTAGGTTTTATTCAGGATCTTAGGGGTTTTGCAGTACCTTGTCTAATGTACTGCTGGAAGCAAAAGTCTTATGTATATATTATAGCAGTTATGATAGACTAACTGGACAAAGCACATGATTTATGGCAATCCTTACTGATGCAAAGCTTTCTGGAAAGGTTTCTTACCCCTTGATCAGAACTCGATCGGCATTCTGGACCTGAGTGTCCATTAGAAAGGTCGTACAGTATGAGCTTCCCCAGTGGGTATTTGCCCCACTTCGTAGAAACTTCTCCTATTGTTTTATCACTAAGATATTCAATCAACTCTGACCGTTCAAATTTTCAATGTCTTGATGAATATGTGATCCAGATTAAGAGGACTAAAATCTGTGAAAATAAACCATCACTTTGAACATTTTTGAAAAATAGATAATAATGATTTGTTACATGCCGGCTTCCATCTAGATGCATAACTTTATTTTTGGAAGCCTGAGCCACCTATAATATCAGCAAGGCTAAACAAGGCAGCTGGTGATTTCATTTTAGTCAGAAACACACCTACGAATAGGCATAATGGCAGCAAATCTGGCTGCTATTGTCTTAAATGCGGATGGATTGTTTGCATCTTTATATTCATAATTGATGGTCAGTCAGTGTTCTCTGATGATGATCAGGATGCTCTCTGGGCCTCACCCTAATCACTGAAGTAATGAAAGGAGAGACCAGCAGCAAGAACTGCAACTGCAAATGCTGCAATCACACCTAAAAGTGAAACAAACACAGAACAAATGGAAATGGAATGAGCAAACGAAAGGCTTAACCGATCCTACGCTCTGAAATGTAGGTAGCTGATGGGCCTAAACAACAAGACACATGCACGAACACATATACTTTGCACACATATACATGGTCCTAAAAAAGCCAGCAAAGTCTTCAAGGAATATATAGCAATAATTCAAAAAATAGATTGCAAATGTTAGACTGATAATCAGGAACTTCACTACTGTAGCAAAATCTTAAATTAAAAAAAAAAAACGGGTCTCTCTTGCACATGTATGCACTTATACATATCTAAGAGAAAAACCAACATATACTTTAAAAGGCTTCTATAAATATTTATATTGACATTCCAGATGTCTTATGCTACTTAGTTTAAACCAAAAGACAGCTCCAATGTACAGTGTGGTTTTCGAACATTAAAATCCAAAGGCATTTGTATAACTATTAAAAACTAAAGAAACTCAGATTCTACCATTATAAAATCCAAGAATTAGTAAGTCTTGGTTGGTAACTAATTTTTCTCCTCATGATTATTGTTCAATTAAAACAAGAAACTGACCAGAGTAGAATACACACACACACACACACACATTCTCTCTCTCTCTCTCTCTCTCTTAGGTACAAAGAATTTAGGTAACTAACTTATCTAATGAGTAAGTGACAAGAAAAACAACTAAAACTTCTGGCTCTCAGTCGAAAATCTTAATGCTTATCAAGCATTTCTCAAATTGGCATTCCACTAAACAGTGGTATACATGTTCTTTTATTGCTAAGTCTAAAAACTATGAAGTGACTGGCACAGTATCTTGGAGCTTTTAAAATACTAAAGTGCATTATAAATTTCTAGATTTGAATTTGACCTTTTTCACAGGACACATATCAAAATCTGCAATAGCAATCCCAAGAACACCAGTTTGGAAAACACTGGCCCTACTATACTAATCGACTTACAAAACTTCATATCATTTCTTCTGAAAATAACAAATAAATTAATAGATATGTGATTTTTGAGAGCATTTGGATAATACATTACTTGTAAATCTTTCTATCTTCAAGGCCTGGCACTTTCCATAATACTCAATACACACTAAGCTAGAAGTTTTAAGTAAAATAAAATAAAATAATTTTAAAGTAATGAGAAAACTCAAATCTAAAATACATATTTTCAATGTTATAAAAGAAATAAAATACCTATGTTTTGCTGAATTTTCAATACTATTGTAGTTTTAATTGGTTGTTTTGGTTGTTCATCATCTGTGTTGTCCAGTGTAGCTTCAGTATTCATAGGAGAACTCACATAAACTGCAAAAGGATAATAATAATAAGTCCTAAATAAAATGAGAATAATTACCATTTTAAAATAAGTTTTAAAGAACATTATAAAGAATACAGAAAATGAGCTCCATTTTCAACTTGACTTTTCAAAAACATATTGAATTTCTCATTATCAAATGTAGGTGAATGAAATTTTATACAATATATGTGAAACTGACATAATTTTTAAAATACTTTGTGGTTTTTATAATCAACCGATACCAGAGAGCCACAAAGCTAGTTCTGAACGACTCTCACAAGTTATAATTTTTTTACTGTACGGTAGTAGAGATAAACTGGTCCCAAATATCAAACTAGATAGGAGCAGGGTAACTTTTACTCTTAATTGGGATTAACTTATATCATTTTTACTGGTCGTTTAGGCAATTAATAATTTGAAATAATTAGATATTAATAAAATCAGGGATCAGAAAATTGTAGCCTATGGGCCAAACTTGCAGCAAATGGGCCAGACCTTATATGCCCCACAAAGCCTAAAATATTAACTATTTGGCCCTATACAGAAAAAGTTTGCTAGCTCTTGATCTAACCTGAAATTTGAAACATACAAGCAAAATATGATCACAAATTTGATCTTAAAACAACTCAATGTTAAGTAAGGCAAGCACATCATCTCATTTTACAGATGGAAAATAAAACCTGAGAAGTGAAGTGCATATTTGAGGGTCATGGGCAACAGATTAATAATTCAAATATAAGTTCTCTTTCTTACATTATGCTGACAATAATTTACATAGGTTAGCCTAGCTGAATTTACTTGATACCGATTAAAAATGAACTGAAACAGCCTTAGAGATCACACAGCTTTAGAGATCCCTCGTGCTAAAGAGTCTGACAGAAAATTCTAGTATGTGAAAAAGATGCAAGTGGAATTACTCTGGCTGACCAGATGGAGGGCTCCTGAAGCCAGATGCCTTCTCCTTCCCAGAGGTGGCAGTGAAATGCTATTCTATAGAACTCTAGGGAACTACGTTTGAAAGCAACTACTTCATGATGTTCCCTTTATTTACAAAAAAAGAAAAGAGAACCCCAGAGTGAGAGACCGTAAGTACTACTGTTTAAATTCAAAGTAAAATAGCCTGTTGCTTGGTATTTAAAATATCCTCATAGACATGTGTGTATCACAAAATACTAGCAGAGACTCACGAGGATGACACATAAACTTATTGAAATAGATATATCTATGATACTAAAATAGATGAAAGAAAAGGAAAACAACTGCCTACTTCACGTCAATTTCCACTAAGAAAAAACTCTGCTGTCATTTTCAGAAATAATTCCAATTAATTACCTCATGAGAATCAGGGAATCACCATTCTTTTTTAACCTCTTCAAGCAAATGACTAAAGTACTTTGAAAACAAACATATACAAAACACTCTTCTCTTTTTTTCTACCCCCATATCAAATTAGTCACAAATTCTTATTATAAACCAGCTCTAGAACTATTCTATCTCCTATATTTCCCTAGCTTCTAGTTTTCTTTATGGTTATAACACCTTAGTTTTAGCCTATCGGCATCATTAGCCTGCATTAGCTTACTAGCTTCAAATTTCTCCTAACTTCATCTCTAGGTCTAAAAGTTGAATGGACAGTATACAACTTTATTCACATTCACATACGCGCATGCACACACACACTTTGGTTTTTACTATTAGCAAATATCACTGCTAAGAAGCTTTTTCTTTGGGTTACTAAAATTCTTATATCAGATAACAAATAAACAAAAATAATGGATGAAGCTATAAACTATATCTATTTGCTACAGGAATTTTTTTTTTACTTGAGTACTTGTATATAAAGAACACAAAAATGGTTTTATTTATGATGATATGTTACTTATACATTTAATATTGGTTATATGTAAAGATCATACTCTAGTAGGTCAAGTCCTCTGCATAAATAATTTACTTTTATAAAAAAAAAAGACATCCCATTTCATTACCCTATTTCTTTAAATCTGTCACATAAAATCCTGTGATTTGACACAAATTCAAAATAATTTTACTGAGGCAGGGCATTTTTCAAGAAGGAATAAGGCCTTGTCATAACAATTTATTTGTGTTTGTTTTTGGTGGGGCTTGTAGGCTTTTAATTCAAATCTCAGACAGTTTGTTATTTTACCAATACTTTAATGTTATCTGAAATTCAAATGCAAGTAACATGATTCAATAGGAAATTAGATCTTAACTATTCCTTAAAATCAAGTAATTTTAACTTCAAACAAATCCCAAATTAATCATGTAAGAAAGCAATCTTCTTGAGCAACTAGCATCAAAAGATAAAACAAGGGCCATGATGGATGCATGCTAAGTGGCAGATATGTTCATTTTCATTCCAAGCTGTTGACAGGTAGGCAGGGCTATTTAGAAGCTTAAAATGAAATGTTGGGATGTGAACTCTTTGATTAGTTTTCTTTTTCCCCATCCCTGATTCCTAAATTAATGTTTCACTATAGTGACTTAACTATAAAAATCCATCTCCAGTATTATTTTTTAAAATAAATTATCAATGTTTAACCAAATAACAAAAATTAATTTCAGCTATCAAGAAAGAATTCATAAAGATGAATTTCATCAGATTTTAAAAGTGTGTCTCCAAATTTTCAGCCAATACTATGGATAAAGTACATCAAAATTATTAAGTTAATATCTACTAGGAGATGACTAATAGATCTAAGAAATTTTAAAGCCATAGTTATCCCTCATCTTAAGTCAGTCATTTTGACAAAAAAATTGTTCTCCATCCCTTATTAAGTCATTTTAAAGTATGTTATTTTAAGATACGTACTTGGCAAAATATGCATTTTAAACAAAGCAACTACTTGGCAACTGTATTATAGAAGAGAAATAATTAAATAACAGTCAAGTAAATAACATCAAATACTTAAAAAATAAAGCTACATACTTTTAACAAGTTTAATGCTCCTAAAAGTACAGTAACTGATTTTAATTTTTATATTTAAACATTTCAACTCCACTTTTTATGGTTTATTTTATATGAAAATCCTAATTTCAAATATATATGAAAATCTATGAACACTATAAAATATTACTTTCATATTTTAATATTAATGTTTCTCATCATAATTCAGGAGTTATAACTTTAGTCTTAATGCTAGTTAATAACACGCTGCATTTATGTATCCCAGTTTACAAAGTATTTTCCCTAAGAATTTTTTACTAAATTTTCATATCAACCCAAAGAGAATCTGGAGTTAACAGAGGACTTATTTAAGATTTAAGGTTACACAGCTGTAAGTGGCAGACCTGGACTCAGCTAAAATACTATCTTGGTAAAATTACGCATCTAATATATTTTTTTGAATTTTTATAAAAGTTTGAGTCAAACTGATGACATATGCCAGGGAGTAGGATATCAAATGCTCAAATATTTTTGAGTAAATTAACAAATGAATGGATGAATGAGTAAATGAGCGAATGAGTAAGTGAATGTAATTCTAAACCAATAGGGTATTTACATAAAAGCACTTAATTTTTCTACTAAAATATTTATGTTTTTACTCTATCCCATATTTTGGCAGTGGGTTATTAAAAATACACTAATTACTCAAGCATTCCTTCTAATTCAACAAATATTTAATGAAACAAAACTAATATAATTCTAGACAAGTCATATTCCTGGCCCCAATACATCTGATGCCAGTGTTCAATTCCTAAAAAGCATAGAATTACTTCTGTATTCATCCTTCAAAATGAACTCAAATATCACTTGCTCTGAGAAGCTTTCTCTGAATCCCTCTCAGGGACAGTGCCTGTGCTAAATGTTCTGATAATCCTCTATTCATTCCTCTAATACAGAACTGATCACCTTGTTTTAGAATAACTCATATCTCTGTGTTTCCCTTTATACTGTGAGCTTCTTGAGAGTCAGAACTATATATCTGACCTCTAGAAGTCTAATACCTAATAAGACATAATAGGCAATCAAAAAATAGTGATCACTCAGTTGAGATTTATTTAAGTTTCAAAACACAGGACAGAGTCCTAAAAGAATCACACCTACCACACTGAAATAGTGACTTCGACACATTATGTAATACTAGAAAAATATAAAATACCATCTAGAAACTATGAGTTTGATACAGCATAAATATACATACCTAAACTTTCCAAATTGATGTTTTGTTTCCTTTGTCCTTATAATATTAAACTCTTCCTACTCAGTTAATCTGAGGTAGATTAATTGAGTAACCTCAGATTTACCTCAGATAGGAAATAACTTTAAAATACAGTGCAAAACATACAACTAAGTGCCAATATTAAAAGCTTACAAAAATCAAAAAACCCACAAAAAAGACAAATATTTAAAAATCTAAGATTTTTAAAATGATTTTTAAAATACTTCATAGTTACTAGTTTATACTAATATTTAACATGGTTCAAACAATGCTAAGGCTAAAGTTTACTGAAGACAAGCTGAGAAACAAAATTAAAATTATTTACTATACATATAAATGATAAAAATAATTCATCAGGGAATAGCATTTAAATCTAATAATAATAGATAAGAAGTATATTACCTTAAAGCTAAAAATAAGCCTTTTAATTATTTGTAAGAATATTTCAAAGAATTCAAAGAAACATTCAAAATAATGGGACTTTTAATATACTTTGAATTATACCCTATATTCATATTACAGAGCATCAGTTTCTATAACAAGCATGTGCTTTCAGTTAAAATGAAACATAAAAGTAGTAATAAAAAATTTAAAAATGGAAAGAATTTACCTAAATTAGAATATACTAATGTCAAAACTTTGTTACTATAGATTATAGTTATTGTTAACCTAGTCAAAATTTTTTTTCTGATTGAATTTGTAACCACATCACTGGAGACCTAAAAATTCTGATCATTAACCTTGATTAAATTCTTAGTTACTCACAGGACCTAAGTTACACGCTCTGCATAATAACTATCTTTCAAATCAGACTATAGGTTTCTTAAGGAAAAACTTCTGGTCATTGATTTGGATCTATAATATTGTCTTGAACAGAGCAACTGCTTAACAAATATTTGATCGATATACATACTAAATGCTATATACTAGAATTAATATTTCCGGGGCAACAATTAGTGCTATGTATTATCATGTTTTAAATGTTCTACATCCCTTAAAATGTTCTGAACTATTGAGCCACAGAGCTAGGATTATTATACCTTTTTAAAATCTTCGTCATGCTCAGTGTAGTGCACTACACAAACCTTAAAAACTTTATGTCTGGGTAGGCATAAATTTATAATTTTAAGCATAAAATAAGTATGAAAAAAAAAGCTATAGTTCCAAAAAATGACCTACTTAGTAAATGTCAGTGGGTAATAAATATTTATGAATACCTATTATGTTTTAGGCATGGAGCTCAGAGAAATAAACATTCTCGGTACTTACTTTCAAAAATCTTACAGTCTAATGTAGAAGATTAACTTTAAATATGCAGCTGATGAGTTAAATAATTACAAGCATGCAAAGGAATGCAAAAGAGGAGCACAAAACTACAATTAAGGGTAATGAAGAAATTCACCCAGTCTGGGCACATAAAAGTTAGTATGTACACGAGTTTTAAAAAAGGTCCTATTTAGTAACTTGAAAACAGGATCGGTTTCTAATTGATCTTTGGACCCAAACCCTAGGAGTGACAAAATTAGTAATCTGTTCATCTAACAAATATTACTGAGCACCTATAATGTATTATGACTAGGTTCTTCGTAAATTGCTGGAAACACAGCAGTGAGCAAGAGAGGTACATAGAAGGTTCTAT
>NW_011888879.1:3786767-3789565 GCF_000151845.1 Pteropus vampyrus
AAATGATAGTCCTATGAAACATAAACCTATCACTGACTTCAGGATGTTGTTGATTATATATTCTCGTATTATCCACTTTCCTATAAAGGAATACCCAGGAGAGAATTTAGGCCCTGGCCTCAAAAATTGTTTTTCCTGTTTAACTTTACAATTACCGAATTTTATAAATAATTTTTCCCTTCTTTGTGTAAGTTTGGAGCCAAATTGGAGGCCCATTTACATCAAGTGTAGGGGATATAATAGCATACATTTTTTGTACAATATATGTACAAAATAATCTCACCACTGTCTCCATCTTATTAGATGCTAATAATCCGCTCTATCAAGCATGTGTACGACATCAAGATACGTGTTTTGTATACTAACCTCACCACCAACTCCACCTTGATTTCTTTTCATGTTCCCTTTCCCAAGTTATTAGTAATACTTATTATTCTGATCATTACTCTTGATTAAATTCTTACTCTTAGGACCTTATTACATTCTCTGCATAATTAATAATGTATATACATTCTACCTTCCAAATCAGGTTACAGTCTTCTTGAGAAAAGAAATCTGTTCATTGATCTGTATTTATCACATTGCCTTGAACAGAGCAAACCCTTATTAATACTAAATGCTATAAACAAATTAATATTTCTGTGGCCATGATTACTGCTACATATTGTCCTAAACGATGTTAAGTACTTAAAAAAAATAATCTGGATCTAAATAAATAATGAATAACTGTTTCATTCTTTTTTGAATACTCACAAAGTAAAATATATTTCCCTCAATTTCTAACAGTCACAGCTCCACGTAAAAACAATTATTTTTTGGTTCAACACCATGATACTAATGAACTATCAACAAAGATAAAGATTTTGTGTATGCAACAACATGGATGGATCTAGGAATAAATCAGACAGAGAAAGAAAAATATCATATGCTCTCACTTATATGTGTATTCTAAAAAACAAAATGAACAAACAAAACAGAAAAAGACTCATAGATACAGAGAACAAACTGATGGTTGCCAGATGGGAAGGGAGTTGGATAAAAAAGATGAAGGAATTAAGAAGTACAAATTGGTAGTTACGAAATAGTCATGGGGATGTAAAGTCAGCATAGAGAATACAGTCAATAATATTATAATAACTATGTATAGGGCCAGATGGATACTAATCAGGGGGATCATTTCATAAATTATATAAATGTCTAACTACTATGCTATGTACATCTGAAACTAATATAATATTTGAATGTTAACTATAATTTAAAAACAACAAAATATAAATAAGTCAATCAATAAATCAAAGGATTCTGTGTGAAGAATAAATTCTTTCAGCAATGGATATGATTTTAAAAGCTACCAATGTAGACCAAGGGGAAAACTAGAACTCACTTTAACAGTAACCCACAATTCTCTGCTAAGAAACTAGTGGTAGCTTTATATAACTACAAACAGAAGATGAAGAATGTCTTAAGTGTCACGGAAAATGCAATATGTAACTTGTGTGGTTCCTGCCAGTTGCAACTTACTATCTTGTTTTAATATGACAACTAGAACAATTTTACTCTTTGATTAGACTGCCTCCTAGCTGTAAAATCTTATTACTGCAATTTGTACTGGAACATGTAAATTAGGAATTTTGAAATTAGGATTATTTTACTTTGAGCCACAGATTCTTGAAACAGGTTAAGTTCAAATTTTTCAATGATGGCTGTAATATGTATGTATAACTGGCATGCAAAATTTAAAAACTATTTCAAACTGTATTAATTCCAGCTTTGTCTAAAAAAGAGACAAATATGCTTGCTATAAAATCAAAGACCAAGTTTTCTAGTTGGTCTGAGAGTAAGAATAGGAGAGGGTATTATCTTTTTTTTTTTTTTTTTTAAAAAAAAACACATCTCACAAAGTATTCTAAAAAAGAATCCTTTAGTAATATTCCCACAGCAGAGTATCTAGTTCAACATTATTTTAACAAGTTCAAAACAGAAAAAAATTAAATTTAAGCCAATATGATAAGAATTGGGTTTCTGTTGATTAAGAATAGACTCTTAACTCATACTGAATTATTACAGAAACTTTTGTAAAACAGGTGATATCTGACTTAACACTTAAAGGATAAGGAGACATTTGCATGAAGGGATGAGAAGCACCATCCAGAGAATGGAACCATGACCACAGGCAAAGATGACTGCAGAAGTTCTGGGAGGATGAGTGGTATGGATAGATCTGGACGTAAGAATGGAAGAAGGTAAGAGATTTCACAACTGATGACCTCCATTTTCACAAGGAGTAGGTCATTTACTGAGAGTAAGTTGGGAAGAATGGAATGGAGGCTGGTAGGGAATAATGAAGGAGGTATGGAATACCTCTTAAGGGGAAGATCATAATAATTGAAAAGAATGACTGGAATTCTCATATTTTTTTTTACTGTCATGGAAGAATTAAGTTCTTTCATCTGGATAGCCAGAATTCAGACTGTGTTTACTTTAAAGATAAGGAATATAAAGTTAATATGTGCTTTGCAGACTTCCTGATGCATGCGAAAATACTCTAGTTCTGGTTAATTTCATGGCATATGTTCTACATTTTACCATGCTACAAGATCTTACTGGTACTTAAGAAAGATAAATTAAGTAAAATGAGGACTAAATCTAAGATCTAACAATTTGGTATATATATGTGTATTCAATTTCAAAATTTGCATTTGTTTGTATTATTATTATACTTGCAATTTAGTCTTTTATCGTGGTATCTTAAGATACACTAACACATCGGTGGAACAATTATCCTGTTACTAAAGTTT
>NW_011888879.1:3789635-3797714 GCF_000151845.1 Pteropus vampyrus
TCACAGAAAATGCAATACGTAAATTGTGTGGTTCCTGCCAGATGCAACTTACTATCTTGTTTTCATATGACAACAAGAACAATTTTACTCTTTGATTAGACTGCCTCCTAGCTGTAAAATCTTATTACTGCAATTTGTACTGGAACATGTAAATTAGGAATTTTGAAATTAGGATTATTTTACTTTGAGCCATAGATTCTTGAAACAGGTTAAGTTCAAATTTTTCAATGATGGCTATAATATGTATGTATAAGTGGCATGCAAAATTTAAAAACTATTTCAAACTATATTAATCCCAGCTTTGCCTAAAAAAGAGACAAATATGCTTGCTATAAAATCAAAGACCAAGTTTTCTAGTTGATCTGAGAGTAAGAATAGGAGGGGGTATTATCTTTTTTTAAAAAAAAAAAAACACATCTCACAAAGTATTCTAAAAAAGAATCCTTTAGTAATATTCCCACAGCAGAGTATCTAGTTCAACGTTATTTGAACAAGTTCAAAACAGAAAAAAATTAAATTTAAGCCAATATGATAAAAATTGGGTTTCTGTTGATTAAGAATAGACTCTTAACTCATACTGAATTATTACAGAAACTTTTGTAAAACTGGTGATATCTGACTTAACACTTAAAGGATAAGCAGACATTTGCATGAAGGGATGAGAAGCACCATCCAGAGAATGGAACCATGACCACAGGCAAAGATGACTGCAGAAGTTCTGGGAGGATGAGTGGTATGGATAGACCTGGACGTAAGAATGGAAGAAGGTAAGAGATTTCACAACTGATGACCTCCATTTTCACAAGGAGTAGGTCATTTACTGAGAGTAAGTTGGGAAGAATGGAATGGAGGCTGGTAGGGAATAATGAAAGAGGTATGGAATACCTCTTAAGGGGAAGATCACAATAATTAAAAAGAATGACTGGAATTCTCATATTTTTTTTTACTGTCATGGAAGAATTAAGTTCTTTCATCTGGAGAGCCAGAATTCAAACACTGTGTACACTAAAAAGAAAAAAAATAAAAAGAAAATATGCGCTGCACACACCCCCAGACACACGAAAAAACACTAGAGCTCCAGAAAATCACAGCACATATGCTACACATTACAACACGACAAAAGATCACACGGACACAAAAAAAAGAAAAAAAAAAAAAAAAGAACAAAAAATAAAAGATAAAAAAATGGGATATATATGTGTATTCAATTTCAAAATTTGCATTTGTTTGTATTATTATTATACTTGCAATTTAGTCTTTTATCGTGGTATCTTAAGATACACTAACACATTGGTGGAATAATTATCCTGTTACTAAAGTTTAAAAATGTATATATTTACACTTGGGTTTCTTTTTGAAATATAATGCTACATTTATCAAAAATTAAAAAAGAATTTGAAAAACAACTATCATTCAATAATTCTCAAAAAGTAGCTACTATAATCCCTGTTTTCCATGTAAGATAACAGATGTTTGAACAGGCTGAATCATTTGCCTGAAGTCAGTCCTCTAGTGGCAAAGTAGACAGAGAATCCAAGAAGTTCAGTCTTTGCTCTTTCCACTGAATACATGGTTTATTCTTGTCACAAAGGCCTCAAAGGCCACTCAATTAGTGAAATATATTTTTTCATTTTTAAAAAATTTAGTATTAGGTGATAACATTAACTTCTAATACATTAAATTTAATGTGTAACGATCACAACTACTATTAGAAGTAACTAATTTTACTGACTGGACATCTGCAAAAATTTCAAATACTAATTCACTTACTATAAAATAATGCCAGGAATTAGTCATACGATACCATTTTCATGAAGTATTTTTAAATGGAATAGAGTATTTCACTAATGTGTGTGATAAGGTAGATCTTATGCATTAATGGTGGCTATATCTCCATGTCCCTGAAAATCCTAAAATTCACAGTTCAGTTGTAACCATACTGTTGCTCAGCAAGTAAAGTAATTAATATTTAACTCAAGAGCTCTACCATACATACAGTCAAGTAGCAAAAACGAAGCCACAATGAGATGAGGCTGCTAGGCTGCCTGGGTAGCTAGGTAACCGGGTTTCACATACTTGCCAAAACAAAAGTCTCAATCTAATTGCTACATATAATATTCAAATTCACTTTTCAGCAAAGCTATACATTATTAGTGGAATACAAGAAGGACAAATGTTAAATCTGGCAAATTCCAGGAATCTATCTTACCAGGAATATAAAAAATATTATGATTAGTCCACTAAACCTAATATAATGGCTATCAGTAGTACAAAAAGAAGATAGTACTATATAGCGGAGCTACGCTTTCTCCTATATAAACATAAAAATATTCCCTTAACAAGCTGGTATATGTTTCAATTACATACATATTCAACTGTGAATTACAAATTCACTCTGATCTGAATAGTAGGAAGGTAGAGATGAATGTGTAGCTTCAAAAAACATACTCAATGTAATTTTCTTTTTGAGTAAACAAAAATTATTTTCAATACAAATTACTGAAATAAATGAAATTATTGTTTCCCAATAGATAAAATAGTTATAAAAGATTAAGATACCATAATCCAGCCTTTTTAAAATCTAAAAATCTGTTAGAGTAATAGATAAAAAGTATATAAACTAGTATACAAAACAAATTTGGTAAGAACAAGAGATCGATTGCATGTATACTACAGATATCTATTAAAGAATCAATTATATAATGCTCAACATTAATAAATATTTTGATTATGAATTCTTGAAAAAAACTCATAGATAATAATTTAAAAATCAGCTTTAAAATATTAACACAATTTATCCATTGTGACAGAAATTCACGCAGAATTTATTTTTTAAGTCCTCCCAGAAATTGTTAATTGTTGACAGATTTGCTAATGCAAGGTGTTCACAAACTGTTTTGGGGGTGGCAACTAAAAACATGTTCATTCACTAAAAAAAGTAAAAGATAACATATTGTTATTAAAGATATAGTAGTTATAAAAGATATGACTATTATATTGTGACATCCTATCAACTGAATACATGAAAAAAAGGACTTCATTTTATACTCATAACTTTTTTTTCTGGAATTTCATTCATGAGCAGATCCTCAAATAGTATTTCACAACGATCAGCAACTGTATTCAATATATCTCTCTTCACTGCCTATGGAAAAACAAAAACAAATCACAATAAGAAATAAAATTCTTTACTTTAGATTTTCGTTATTTTATTAGCAAAAAACCCTCACATAATTAGTTTCCCTTTATAACTAGGTCCACTAAAATAACTGGTATATCATTCTTTTTTTAATGTCCATTTATTTAACATGCTTACTAACACATTCATAGTTCAACAACAAATCTGCTGACCTCATCTAAAGAGTAAATTAAAACCAAATAAATAAATTTTGCTTCTAAACAAATAATACTAGTGTTCCAAATTAGGAAATGTATAACTCTGACAAAAGAGCCAGTTACCATTTTTAAAATTTCTGTATTACATAGATTACAGAACTCTACCTAATAATTCTTCCTATGAATACTATTCTTGTTACTTGAAAAGTTCGATTTTCCTCAAAAGAAATGATTTCAAATGCACTAATATGTACCAACTTAATAAATGTGCATAATTATCATTTTAAAAAGGGCATAGAATAGATATTTTACACATGAAAATCTTGGAACCAAGCACATGGTTTAATTGGACTGCCCAAATGATTGGGCCTTTATTGGTTAAAATCAAATTAATAATTATGAAATCTGAGAATAAAAAAAAAATTTTAGGATTTCTGAATAGTTATGTTAACTTGTTTCAATCTTTCATATACTGGCTCTGCCTGTTGTACCTGTACAGCGTCTTTAACCTTGGGCTTATTGCTGTGAATATAAGCTCTGCATTTCACAGCACCCTTAAGGTTCACGGAGCCGCTGCAGATCTGGACTGTGGCCGTGGATCTGTGGTCAGAATTCAGAAGCTGAAAGATAAAAAACAATTTAAGTTCTAATAGCTAACATTATATTAACTATATGAAACATTTAAACATTATAGAAGCTATTTCATGAAGGAATTTTTCACTGAACCAAGTGTTTGCAAATATTCTCCCTAATTATTTAAAGGCCTTCATACTTCTTATAAGTTATATATTATTTTCTGAGTATTTTGAATATAGTCTGAAATTAAGTAAACTACAACTAATTTTTTTCTAAGGAAAAAAATAAAGTACCAAGACCCAATCAGTAGTCACTAAAAATATATTACTTGCAGATTATTCAGGTAAGTGTTATTAAGATGAAAAGCTATATGAAGAAGACATGATCTAGTAGAAGTTATAAAGTATACAATATAAGATTTCCACAAAAATAACTGAAATGCAAAGCAGGATGTGATAAATATGGTAAAATTATAAGCAATGTATAGACATTCATCTATTTATACACTTTCAACTCATAATTTTCATAAACTGGAAGTAGTGTTCTAAGCTCCACGGCAGGAAAAAAGCAAGTCAACTAAGCCTGCCACCAGAAAATGATATCAGTGGTTATAAGCAGTTGTTTTCATCTCATGGTCCCATTTTTCTTTAGTCTAAAGAATGTTAGTTCATGCTTGGTTTTGAGATGTTTCACAGACATTTTGACCTCATCATTTTAATAGGTACCAAAACAAGAAGAACATCGAAACATTGAAAGTACTGCTAGAGGCCTATAAAATCACAATGGAAATAAAAATCATGATTTAAAAAAATAGACACAAAAAAATATGTTCTAGGTACAACTAAAATCAATCATTCAACAATAGGGTCAGTTCTGAAGAACAAAAGCAAAACATGCAACTTGTGAACAGTGCTGTGTGCCTATGCAATAAAGAACAATCGAGGAAGAAATGGAGAAAAACGGTGAAGAAATCAAATGACCTGAATATGCAGCTACTGAAAGAGCATAAATAGTCAATGTCCTATGTAATTAGACAAAGGGTAGTTTTGTCTTTTAAGAATTTAAATTAGGCAAAGGCTAGTTTTCTTCAAGAATTTCAACTTAAACACAGTCATGATCTTGTTGGTAAAAAATAGGTCAGAAGATTCCAGGTCCGTTCAAAAAACGACTATCATCAAACTAAGCAGCAGGGTGACAACGCTGATACTATATTTGGAATAAACTTCCCATGTTACTTGTAGAGATCACTGATACATCAACAAGGTAAGGGTGGAGGAAGGAATAACAGGCTTCCTTCATCCACTATGCAGAACTTTGCTATAGATGGAACTATTCTATTCTGGAAAATAATGCCTTATTTTACATATTTAATATCCAATTTATAATATATACTTTAACATATAACACATTTGTAAGATATACATGATATATGTAAAAATTAGGGCATTTTTTCCAAAATAGACTAGACTCTATAGAAGACTACACACACACGGAGGAGAGTTTTTAAAAGATATAAGGACTGGCTCACTCATTTTTGGTAGAAACATATCTGAGTTCTACAAATGTCAGCTCCCCTAGGTTTCTTTGTACTTAGGAACAAATTAACTTACAAAAAGCCATCGGGAACCTAACTTGTTCATAAGTGCGGGAACTTCTGGGATACTGATATGGTATTTTGGGAAAGGAAAGATCCCTCTGGTTATGGTCACCTTACGGAAGTGGTATCATTTGGGTTAGTGATGTCCAGATAGGCTTTTGACAGTCTGGATGACAGAAAAAAAATGGCACTGGAAAGACACATGGCTCAAGAAATACACATAATTTTAAAAGCATAGAAAGCATACCTCTAGAATAGTAAATTAGAAAATAATGAAAACACATGCTGAGGCTATGAAGAGTCCTGGATTAGACTTTTCTAACTAGTCGATATAGAGCAATTAAGGAATTTTAAGTAAGGAGAATAACACAATCACTATCTGACTCTTATACACACTCAATAAATATTTTCTGAAAAAACAAACTAATAAGTAAATGGATAAGTGAATGAATGCAAACTGTGATTCAGAAAAGATAATCGAAATTATACACAGGACAGATTAGAAATATGGAAGATGTGTGAAGATATATACAAACAAAGGTGTCGGGATCTTCAGATGAAGAATCACATTGGACAATAATGAATAGATGGAGAAAGACCAGTTAAGAGTTACTTGAAAAGAAAATTTTAAAAAATAATAATAATCTAGGTAAAATAATGTTCTAAGGCTAATGGCAGTGGGACCATACAAAAATCAAAGATGAGTTTAACACAGCAGAGAGAGAATCAAGAAGACTTGATGGAGGTTGAGTAGGAGGAAAGTGGCATCAATTACTTATTGACTACTTATTATATACTGGTCATTTTAAAGTTCCGAGTTGGCTGACCAGTAAAATGATTGACAAAAATATACTACACCATATATTAAATATCGTTAACAATAAATTATCTCATGATATCTTCTTCCACTCCTTTCAATAGTTCCACTCTACACATCTTCCAACTGCAATTTTATCATTAAAATAATTTTAACTGATTGTTTAATAAACCAAGAGGTTACATAAGCATAACTAGTAAAAAGCATATAGGTAGAGGAACAGCATTAAGACAAAGGATACTGCTAATATCAAAAGCAGAAAAACAAAAGATTAAAAATACTTTTAAGGTATTGAAAAGAGAAATTGAGAACTTATGTTGAGTGTCATAAATCCAACTGACAATTTTACAATGCTCTGTTGCTAAACACAGAGAAGGAAAAGAAATTAAAACATCCTCATAAACCTATTTTATTCAGTTAAAAAAATATACAAGTTCTGATAATACTTCTCTGTTCCAACATTTCCTGTATAATATTGAAATGAAAAGTGTTCTAAAAACATGGACATACTTTCTACCCTGTCTGTTCTCAAGGACAACTTCAAGCAGGAATAAAATCAAAAGCATGCATAATTTTAGGAGTAATTACTGGCTTTAAATTTTCATTCTTCAAGTTATCCAACTTTCCATTTCTGAAGAGATGTATGACTTAACCACACAAAAATATAAAACTTGCTAATACGGTGTGATTTTTATCAAATCAGTGGAGATGTAAATCTACTTCAAATTAAGTATATGACAACTCTTGGCACATCTGTGCATACACCTTTTACCTTTAAATTATGAATTACAACTTTGCTCTTAAAGAAACATACAACCCAAAATATCATATATATGCATGTACACGCATGTAGGTATGTACATGTGTGTGTATTTAATTGCTATCTACTTTATGCTAAAATTTTAATAGCCTTGGGCCAAAAGATCGAAATAGGTTTTAATCAAATAATGTTTCTTGGGAGTAACATTCCTAGAAGTGGGCATTTTTTTAGTCTCTTTCAGGTCTAAAATTCTTTGACTCTCCAAGTATAAAAACGAAAACAGAAACAATTTAATAATGGTTATTCTAAGAAATAACGTATTTTAGATCAGTAGGATTTTAAATATTTACCAATTGCGTTAGCACTCTGACATCAAAAGAATGACGAGTTGCTTGAGCATTTCCTCTAGAAGATTTTTTCTGGGAAAAAAAGTTAAAAAACCATATTACTGAGATTAGAGTGGAATATACAAGACAATTCAGGAACTACTCTACATATACTAAGTAACTTAGAGGGGGAAATGTATCATTTTATTTTAGATTTTTCTATGGATATGTTACTTTGTGTATTCTCTATCAGTCTAATGTATACTCTTAAAAACCATTAATTCCCTACTTTTAGTGTTCTAAAGCAAGGATTGGCAAACTATGGTGTATGGGTCAAATCCAGATTGCCATCAGCCTTTATAAATAAAGTTTTACTGGAACACAACCAAGATCTTTCATTAATATTGTCTGTGACTGCTTTCATACTACAACATCAGAGCTAAATAGTTGCAACAGAGACCATATGGCTGCAAAGTCTAAAACACTTGACATTTGTTTTTTTTACATAAAGCTGATCCTTGCTCTGAAAAGAGAGGTCACCAGTGTTTCTCTTCAGATCAAAGCTATTTTAGAAGCCTGTACCAACTCCTCCAATAACATGGCCAAACTTAATCTTTAAATGGCTATCATGGCAGAATATATGCCTTTAGTTTTAAGTAAGCAGTTT
>NW_011888879.1:3799189-3801583 GCF_000151845.1 Pteropus vampyrus
TGAAGCTTTTGATGCGAAACAAATAACTACTGAGAGACCACTAGGTGTCAGACATTCTCCCTTCTGTTCCCCCCTTGCAAATAGAATACTGCAAAGTTACTTTTTCACATTGCTTTAGACACTGTAGTAAAATGTTAGTATGGATTCTGCTGAGTACAGGTAGCTTGCTTACCAGGCACTGCAGCTACCAAAAGACCACATACTTTTACTATGTCTCTCAAATATAATACTAACCACATAAACAAGGCAGGGGGAGCTTAACACAAAAAGTTTAGCAATTAAAAAAAAAAATTTTCCTTGCCTATAACAAAATTACTTATATTTCAAAATAAAAAGCTGCAGGTGGTTGTGGACATCAGTAGCAAGTTATAGCATTGCAAACTATTAAAAATAAATAAAGAATTAAATTTTATTTTAAAATTAGTTTGCAACACAGAAAAATCTTTAAAAAGCAATTTTTCTTACCTTGGGATCATGGACATCGTAAGTTCGACAAAATACTCTTTACTAATTAAGGATAGAAATGATCGAAAAAAGAATTCTTGATCATCAAAAGAAAACAAACAATAAGAAAAATTAAAGTGCATGTATCCAAGAGTTTTTATGAAATTATACCACTTTATACACTTAAAGATACATATGCACATATATGTATATATATGTTTGCATATATGTGGTATATATATACATATATACATACATGACCATAGTTCTTATGGTGCTTTAAACTATTTCCCACTGCTTATAAATTCTGCTAATCACAATTAATAGAATGAAAGCATTTGCAAAATTTTCCTCAAATATACACCCTCTATAACAAATAGAGGTACTGATTTGGATGAAGTTAAGCCTAAGAATGTTTATTGGGTCAAAGATCCTATACATGTAACTTTCTAGTTAAATATTAAAGGAGTTAAAAGGCCCACTTCTGCAGGAAAGACCACTTTTTGAATTTTTCTTTTTCAAGTCCTAATTCATCGACTGGGACTTTGCATTGCTTTATTCCCCCAGAAAGGCTGCCTCTTGCTTGGGAGGTACTCTTGCTCTGGCAAGATGTAGAGAAAAAGCTAAGGAAGCCCTATAACAGGCTTTTAGTGTCACTTGATCTTGGCCAAAGACATAAAAATTTCTTGGATGACCTAACTGTCCAGAGCTCAGTGCACCTGTGCTTTGAATTAAACATTTTATCTACAGCAATTGTTTACAGGTGAAAATTTAAGATAATAAAAGTATTACTTTGCCTAAGCTGTCAGTTGGATCTCTCTCTCTCTGCAGCGGACCTTTTGTGCTTCACTGTTCAGGGGTAGAACTGATAAAGAGTTCAGAATCCCCCAGTCCTTGCCACCCCGCTCAAACCCTTTTCAACCTTGAGACATGATCAACAGCCATTATTACTATTATTATTATTATTGGTAATCCTAAGTATGCATTATTTATAGAAAAACTTACAAACTATGCCTATTTTTATTTAAATGATTTAAATAGATGTTTGCGGGGAACACTTGCAGGAACATTATTTTGGTATCGTATACTTTAAAACATAAACACCTAAATAAAAGATACTTTTTTGTAGAAGAGCAAAGGTAAAGTGTTACTCGTTCTGAGACTTC
This sequence comes from Pteropus vampyrus, assembly GCF_000151845.1. Lineage (NCBI taxonomy): Eukaryota > Metazoa > Chordata > Mammalia > Chiroptera > Pteropodidae > Pteropus > Pteropus vampyrus. The sequence goes on from NW_011888879.1 coordinate 3,800,800, forward strand.
CTCCTCTGTGAAATTCCACAGTCTCTTCTTATTCAAAGATTTTTCCACAGCAAACACTAGCTGAAAGAGAGGAAAGTACACATCAATTAAATGCATAATGAAAGAAGAAAAGTGAGTGCAGAAAAGGACAATTACAATGTCCCTAAGCCCCCTAGCTTTAAAATTCCACGATTCTATCATTAAATTTCCTTTTTCTTCAAAAGAGAGAAACTAATTATTAACCATTTGGATTTCATTTTTAGGGAAATAGGGCAATTGAGTTTTAAATAGAAAAATGTAACTTCACTGTCATTAGGATCAACTGGACATGAAAAATCAATTTTGGGTAATTAACATTTAAGTGAAGTACAGAATAAGGACTATTTTAATGAGAATGAGAAATGACAAGTGATTTTTAACCTACAAAATATGTGGTGACAGAAAGAAATCTTAACTATGGGAGGTGAACACACGATGTAAATATATATGCTTTACTGTTAAAATGTAAAGCTGAAACTTACCAGATTTCATTAACCAATGTCACCATAAAAATAAATAAATTAATTAATTTTTTAAAAAGGAACATGTTGCCCATTTGGCATTTCTTATTTAAAATCAAAAAGATATAAGAAAATATATAAGAACATATAAAATATAGTAATAAAATAAAAATGAAATAAAATCAGAAATAGTAACAAATTTATGCCAGAAATCAGAATTATAAAAATGCATATTTGATATGGGGAGGATTCATAAATTTGACTAAGCTTTCTAACAATAATGTCCACAGAGAAACCTAATCTGT
>NW_011888879.1:3804433-3812526 GCF_000151845.1 Pteropus vampyrus
TCTTCCTACAATCTATACTCAGAGATAAAAGTGCTCTGGGTATCTTTTGTGTACTTTACGTATAAGCAAACTGATCATAAAATTAAGTGTTCCAAAAACCAGATACCATAGTCTAATCCATAAAATATCTGCATTGTATCATCAGCTGGTGGTTCCCTCTAACTTCATAAATTCTACTTATTATAGTAATACACGCTTGACATATAAACAAAGAATAGTTTTCATATTTAGCATGGGGTACCTGCATATCTTTTCAAAACCACAAACATAAAAGTAACCATTTCTTTCTAGAGGCAAAAATGTTGACCTATTTTGCTATATAAATTTTATGTTTCTGTATGTGTACATATATACATTTTTATGTATATAATATACATCTTTCTACATTATGTGTGTGTATATATATATATTTACAAACCCTTGGGAAACTTAAGTTTAAAATACTTAATATTTTTGTTAGAAAAAGGCATTAAGTATTTCTTGGATTTTTTTAAATAACTAAATAGCACCCCCCATCACAAATGCATACACACAAACACCAATAAGCATGTGTGTGCTTAAGAGTTAAAGTTGATTAGAGAAAGAAATAATTCTACATTTACCTTATTCCAACATTCTTTATTAGATGATATAATCCATTCAATAACTAGTTTAAAGTGAATTCACTCATCAGTCTTTCACCTACCCCCAAATCAGTCTCCTCCCCATGGGATGGCGACACCATCTTTCCAGATGCCCAAGCTAAACACCTGAGCAATCTTCCCTGCTCTCTCACAACATGCCTTCACTCCCCATCTACGTGATCACCAAACAGTCTTGATATTAACTGCTCCTCTGAAATGTTCTGGCAATGAAGTTTTAGCTCATTGCATCAGTTTGTTCATGCATTCGTTTATCTAATACTTTGGAGTTCTCCTTATAAACCATGAAAATACTGTCTTCTGTTCTGTCTCCAGTCTCCATTTACTGGACCGACACATTGAAATTATTTTCTAAATTATTGACAGATCAATTATATTAACTCCTTCCCAAAATAAGAAGCTCTTGAAGTCTATCACAGAGCTACTATCTACCAAACAAACTCCTCACTTCTTAGGATGGGACTCTAAAACCATCCATAACTGGCCCCTTACACTCTTATATCTAAATATATTCTTTTTTATATCCTGTGTTTCAATTATACCCAATTGCTTGCTCTTCTCCTAACATTCCATTCACTTTTATGCCTCTGGGTCATCTATCCATACTGTCCTTTGTGTATCCGGTGTGTTCCCTGAGTTCTACTGGCAAAGTCTTCTTTATCTTTCAAGTTCAGAGCCTTATATGAAGCTATTTGAATCCAGCCATTAGCAGATATGAAATCATTCCCTACTCTATTTCCTATAGCACTTTTCTATTTTTATCTCATTTCTCTTACAACTGATTTGAGAAATAATGTCTTCTGCTTTGGTTAAAATATAAATTCTGAGGCTACCAAAAAAAAAAAAAAAACCCAAAAAACTAACCAAGATTTTATTCCCTCAGTGCCTATATTAAATCTGACCAGAAATTATATTATCAATAACTAGTATTATTTTAAAGTAAAGAAAAACTGGAAATAAGCTAAATGACCCATAACAAGATATACCTTAAAAAATACAATGGATAAAGGTTGACAAAGGAAAAGCACAGCATATAAGATCAAAAAGTAAGACTCCCTGGGTACATATTCTAGTTCCACCATTTGTTGTTACTTCAAGTAAGAAAAACGCAAGTTTTGAAAACTTAAGAATGTGTAATCTGAAGTCCTAATCTAATAACCCGAGGATAAAGGGCTTTTATTTTGTCAGTCAATAAACACAAACTTAACTATATAAAGAGAAGAAGACAATGACCTGGTTTGCATGTTCTGTGGCCCATTCTTCATCCAAGTTATCCAACTTAGCTTTGGGATGTTTGAGGTTTTCATTTTGTTCCTCTCTGGGTGGTGTTCTAGTGGCAAGGATCACATAATCCTTTTGTGAAGAAGACTTAAAAACAAATTAGAAAAGCTTATTAGAGTGATATCTGATTGAGGAATGTAAAGTTCTTAAGACATGAGCAATATCTATAGCAGCTTAAATTGTTAATATCTATATTATAACGGAATCTATAGAGAATACAGTTTTCATGTACAGCCTTACAATATTTCCCACACATGTTACCTTTGAATATATTTAACATCCATCCCTTATTTATTTGGACATCAAAATGTGAATCACAAAGTGGTCATTAAAAATGGCTTACTGGATGAGTGAATGAACTACATTTAAACTAAAAGATAATGAATATGCTTGGTCAACTTTCTAGTTATTACATTTATTTCCTTAATTTGAAAAGACTGGATGGTTCAGCAAATACAAAAACAACAAATGAAATAAAGCAACAAATGATCTTGAGCATCTTACTTTTGCTGAAATGATAACGGGGGAACTGCATGTGTCCACAGAAAAAAAAAAGGGGATGTGAGACACATAATTGAAGTAATATCGGATTTATGTTCCTCAGTTTTAATAGCAGTTAAATTGTAACCAAAGGTGGGAAAGCCAAAGACAAATTTAGGGACCATTTAAGAGCTGTTTCATTGTGAAAGTTTCCTATAAAGAAAGAGTAAAAATAAGGGTGATAATACAAGTTAGCATGGTGTCATCCTCATATATGACCTGAAATTCCCATCATTAGTGGCATCCTAGAATAGAAAATAAAGACAAATTACTTCTCCAAAGGTTATTTCCAGAGAGTTAGATTCAAATGCACACAGAAAAAGGTAGGTGTTGATTCAGAAAGCTCTTCCTTTCATAAAATCTATAACTTTGAAAAGAAAAAGAAACAGACCCTAGGAGTAGGAAACATAAACTTAAGAGGAAGGAGAGAAATGCAATGAACCTTGGAATAAAGAGGAAGAAAAACATGTAGAATAGTGGAGGGAATGAAAAGGCAGCGTGAAGAAAGACTAGAAAGAACATCCCAAATTGTGGGAGACTCATTTGTAAGATGGTGGTTTTTTGAACTCCAAAAACAGTCCATGTGCCATCAGGCAAGTTTGGAAGAGGATATTTCTCGCTGGCCTTTATCTTTACTGATCATATCTTTCTCTACGACTCTACCTCCCTTAAACTTTTTAAAATAAAGGGAAGTGAAAAACCTTTCCCTAGCAAAAAGAGCCCTACACTGATATTAAGTAACCTGAATCAAAAAGAAGTTCAGATTGCTGCCAAGAGAGGCAGTTGGGCTATCTAACAAGAGGCCTCATAGGATAGTACCAGTTGAGTGAGTAGCGCAGGGTCAGTACTCTGTCTTACAAGAAATCAGATTTGTGACCATGAAAGAGTAAATAAATGAGTCCTCTAGACAGTGCTTTCTTTATAAGTAGTTAACACGGGGCATCAAATTATAAGTAGCTTGGGAATGTAGATAGATCAGAATAAGGAAAGTTAATTATGCAATTTGAAGGTTCTAAGCCATCGTGATAAAATATCCAGAAAGAAAATTGTCACGATAGAGCTTTATTTGATAGTAGGTCTCAAAATCAAGTCCAAGAGCGCTCTCCCTAAATAGTGTTTAGACAGATATAGACAGTTGGTCTACATGGCTCTCTTTTTTTCATTATTCCTTTGTATTGCTGATCAGTCCTCCCTTCTGATGAATACGGTCTTCCTTCAATTACACAGATTAGTGCTTATGGTTTTCAAAGTAACTGTCCAAATCTCTGGCCCATTTTGTGTCAATTTTCAAGGCTTACCTTATAAGAGAAATAGAATTTGTCTAATTTTCAAATTTCTCCCAATTCTTTTCCCTCCCTCTCCATTGAATCAGTATTTAAAAAAATCCAATAAGATTGGTACTATAGTATACAACAAAATATATGACCACTGTTGCTACAAGTCTGAAGTAAGACAAACTAGGATGGGGATAAAATTGTCAAGAAGTACTTTTGTAAATAACGGAACAACCAGGAATTAATAAAGATTAGGAGAGCGTACAAAACACTTTGGAAACACAATACAAGTAATGTAGTCAGTAAAATTTCTAATTTTGGAGTTTCTACATTATAAATAATTTTTAAATTGTCAAAAGGGAATGTGTTCTGACTTGAGCAAACCTGGACTAGGTTTATCCTACTTCTCCACGTTTTTCCTCAAAGATCTATTTTAAATTTACGTCTACATGCCATCCCTCCATCCCCTAACCTTGAGTTTACTGTTAAATAGCATATCTTTACTTTGAATAAACAGGTAATTTGTTTCATCGATAAATGCACAGTAAAAGATACATACCTGCCCTATTAAAAGACCAGAAGCAAAAGCCTTTCCTTGGAGATCGACGTTTAAAAGATACTGACCAACATTCTCTTCTACAATGTAGGTTCTTCCCATTTTTGAGAATGAATTCAATCTCCTAAAGAAAAAAAATATAGTATTTTTAGGGAAAAAACACAACTTGCAATGTTTTTCTTAAGAGGAGAATTATATAGAGAGAAGTGCTACTGCCCCCGTGTTACCCTATGCCTTTCAGCAATTGCTTTTTAAATAGGGTATTCTAACTTGCAAAGTTAAAATGGAGCTCAAAATTCTCAACACAGTGCTGCAGTAAATGACTACCAATCAACCAGAGTTGACATGAGAGATGAAACTTATTTCCATACCTGGGATAAAGGAAAGGACACTAAATTGGTAGCCAACAGACCCAATTTCTTACTTCAGATGTACTACTCCTCCATTCTCTTAGATAAGCTATTGCTGAGCCTCGGTGTGTTCATTTCTAACAGGAAAAATGATTACTTCTGATTTGCTCACTGAAAGGCCGACAGAATTGAATTCATTTACTCGATAAGCATACTATGAAGAACTACTACTTGCTGGAAATTGTACCAGGTGGTATGGTACAAAGATGAAAAATATTTGACCTCTGCCACTGAGTAACTCATAGTACAACAAGAGCTATGGGAGTAAACAGCGATGCAATAATAACAAACATTTGCATATTTTCTACTAAAAGAAATGTAATGTAACTTGCCCAAGTGGCAAAGGTGAGATTTAAATTCAAGCAGTCTGGCTCTAGAATCCATGCCCTTAGCGAAGAATAACCAGTCTCTCTATTAAACCATTACTAAGGGTAACTCCTATTCTGCTCTCTTCAGTTTATGGATGAAAATATGTGTATTCCTCTTACTGGCTTATGCTCCTTTGATTTTATTTTCTGTAGCTTAAACCTGAAGATGCTGAATAAAAGAGCTAGGTAATAATGAATAATGATCTCAAGTTCACATTCAGTGTGGGAGGCAAACATGTAAAGAGATGGCATTTTAAAAAGCTATAGAATAGACACAGGAGACTGTAGGAACACAGTTGCAACGTTTTGAATAGAACAGTCATTTGAGTTCTGCAAAAATTTCAATCTTAGTACAACAAAGTCAAGGCAACTGTAGATGTGCTAGAGTAACATATCTGACACCAGTAAACTGCCACTCACATTTTGCATCACTCTAAAACTAAAGCCCAGGAATTGGTTCCAATTTGAAATGGCCTAATGGATGCTGTTTTTTCAAAGAGCCTGCTCAGTTTTGTCTCAAAGTGCATTACATTTTTCCTACCTCTTTTCCATGCAAGTAAGTTGGTTTTGACACCATTTTTGTTTAGATTAAGACTAGAACTGTTTAAATCATTAATGCCTTTAGAAAGGGCTTTCCGCTTTCAGTAGAGACTTAAAGTATGCATTTCTGCATATTAAACTTTCGTAAGGCTATTTTACTACTTTCCTTTTAGCCTAATAATTCCTAATTCTTGCAAGGAATAACAGTGACAGTGACTCCAAAATTATGATATGCAATTTCATTTCTTCCAAGGTGTCACCTACTAGCCATGCTAATACAAGATTCTGAATGCAATAAAATGATAAAAACCTACTGGGTTATGAAATCTAGTTGAATGTCAAATAATTTCTTTTAGTGTTCCTTCAAAACTTTCAAATGTAGCCAACCATACTTTACAAAAGACACTGCTAAAAAGGTAGATCTTGCCTTACACAGTTCAATTTTTCCTGAAATGTTGTGTGTCAGCAGAAGCTTTAAAAGTTATCCAAGCATTGTGACTTATGACAACTCAACCTCCCTGGACTCTGCCTAGTGTACAAAATAAAGAATTAGCCTAACTAATTTTAGGATTCTTTGAGTTCAAGTGCAGAATATCTCCATTTTCCAAATGGTAGATCAATAATATAATATTGTGGGCCTAGGATAGTACAATGCTGCACATACCAGCAGTCTTAAAGTGCTAATATAAAATATTTTGGGAAAAATCAACAATAAGCTCTTTACTGATACAAAAAGTACTGGCACTGTGGGAACTGCAGAATGAACAACATTATTAATGCTTTATTTTCGATAAATAACTTAATAAATTATTTTAGAAGAGTAATCAAACATGAAACAATCTACAGATTCAGCTGAGAAGTCACAGAAGTAGATCTGGAAACAAGTAGTTCTATTATAGTAACAATGAGAAGTGGTTTTAAAGAATGTGCTTAAAATTTTGTTACAACAGTTTTGCAATTGAAAAAACGCAAATATAAGGTAACATCTTCTGCAACGTTACCATAAAACATACAAACAAAGGTTACAAATGCCTAGCTTCCTTAAATCTTCCTGAAAAATGAACTGGGTTCTTAAATTCCTGTTGGATCACTGTTACCCACTGCCCACCGCGCCACCAACAATAAAATGAAATTTAAAAAGGCATCTAAAATGCCGTTTCGAATAAGGTGAATCTGTCATAACTGGAATTAAGTGTTGTACCGGAGTGCCTGTCCATATATTTCCTACACTCTGTTCCTTTCTTTCAGCGTTGAAAAAGAAGCCCTCTTGTGCCCAAGTGCACACACACACAACCCTCACACACACGAATTACACCCGTAGGCTGAAACTCACCTGTGCTAAGAATGTGCACACGTGGCGGATAAATCTGTCGCACTGTCAGTCCGACTGAGAAAGGAGTTTAAGTTGCAAATACGAGCCTCCGGGGGCCAGATTCTCCTCTAGTCCCAAATCCACAGCCAATGAATTCATCAGAAAGCGACGACTTCCCACACCTCACTTCCCACTCCAAACCCAGGGTCTCCGGAGTCGGCTGGCGCAGATTGATGACGCGCGCAGCCCCCCTGCCTTCACTGCAGTGCCTCAGCCAAAGCGACTGCGGTCGCCACCCCGCCCCCTTCCGGGCACCACTGAGAGCGTGGCGGTAGCCCGGAGCCTGCCGTCCGGCCCTGCCGGGACCGATGCCCTCTAGTGGCTCAGTGTCTAGAAGCCGCCAAAGAGGACGACCCATGGCATCCCGAAGCTTTGACGGTAAGGACGCCCTGCTCTTCGGGAAGGGACGTGGGCTGATAAGTACTATGTGGCGCCACCTCGCGGACAGTGGTCACGCGGCCGGGGAAGGAGAGCCGGGGGGCGGGGAAAAAAGAGGAAGCCGAACGGGCAACGCGGAATCGAGCTCCCGGGAGGGGTTGAGAAAAAAACTACGTTTCCCAGAGGCCTGCGAGGCTTGAAGCGGGTGGAAAGGGGAGCCGGAAATCCAAAAGCACCACCGGGTCAGAGGCCGCCTCTGAACTCGGATTCCCAGCGTACACAGTTTCCAGCGGCTGCGCACGCATTCGGGCGCGGGCGCTGTGGCGCTTCAGGTGCCTCCGCTAACGCGGGACTCGATTTCCCAGGGTCCCGCCGCGGGAGTCTCCGGCGGGCAGGCGCGCGCGAGCCACCGAGCGAGGTGGCAGAGGCGGCCGCCCAGGCTTCTGGGTCCTCCTGGTCTTCGCCTTTCTTCTCGATTTCTGCTCCGTCGGCCGCTGCCGCTGCGGTCCCTGGCCCAGCCGACATGGCGGCGGTGTTGCAGCAAGTCCTGGAGCGGACAGAGCTGAACAAGCTGCCTAAGTCTGTCCAGAACAAACTTGAGAAGTTCTTGGCAGACCAGCAGTCCGAGATCGATGGCCTGAAGGGGCGGCACGAGAAATTTAAGGTGGAGAGCGGTAAGTACGATGCTTTTCTCGCTCCTAATTCTAGGCCTGCCTCCGTAGCTATGGCTGGT
>NW_011888879.1:3812576-3815285 GCF_000151845.1 Pteropus vampyrus
GCCTGCCGTCCGGCCCTGCCGGGACCGATGCCCTCTAGTGGCTCAGTGTCTAGAAGCCGCCAAAGAGGACGACCCATGGCATCCCGAAGCTTTGACGGTAAGGACGCCCTGCTCTTCGGGAAGGGACGTGGGCTGATAAGTACTATGTGGCGCCACCTCGCGGACAGTGGTCACGCGGCCGGGGAAGGAGAGCCGGGGGGCGGGGAAAAAAGAGGAAGCCGAACGGGCAACGCGGAATCGAGCTCCCGGGAGGGGTTGAGAAAAAAACTACGTTTCCCAGAGGCCTGCGAGGCTTGAAGCGGGTGGAAAGGGGAGCCGGAAATCCAAAAGCACCACCGGGTCAGAGGCCGCCTCTGAACTCGGATTCCCAGCGTACACAGTTTCCAGCGGCTGCGCACGCATTCGGGCGCGGGCGCTGTGGCGCTTCAGGTGCCTCCGCTAACGCGGGACTCGATTTCCCAGGGTCCCGCCGCGGGAGTCTCCGGCGGGCAGGCGCGCGCGAGCCACCGAGCGAGGTGGCAGAGGCGGCCGCCCAGGCTTCTGGGTCCTCCTGGTCTTCGCCTTTCTTCTCGATTTCTGCTCCGTCGGCCGCTGCCGCTGCGGTCCCTGGCCCAGCCGACATGGCGGCGGTGTTGCAGCAAGTCCTGGAGCGGACAGAGCTGAACAAGCTGCCTAAGTCTGTCCAGAACAAACTTGAGAAGTTCTTGGCAGACCAGCAGTCCGAGATCGATGGCCTGAAGGGGCGGCACGAGAAATTTAAGGTGGAGAGCGGTAAGTACGATGCTTTTCTCGCTCCTAATTCTAGGCCTGCCTCCGTAGCTATGGCTGGTGTTAGCCCCTTGCAAGCTTGCACTATGTCTACGACTTCACCCATAGCATCGCTTCTCCGGCCCCGTGGGCACCCTAGGCCTTTCCTTACCTGCTTTTTTCATAGTTTGATACAAAGGACCCTTTTTTATTTTTAATCCACATTTAAGTCCGTTTCGTTTGTAATCAGGGAAGTCTCATAGAGAGACACTTAACGTTGTTAAGAAATTGTGGAGATTTGTGTCTATTTACACCAGACTAAAGAGAGTCTGCACTCCCTATCTTTGCAAGCCCAGAGTAGCCTGTTTGTATGTTGCGCGAAAAATGATGATGATTTTTGCCCTGTTTTCTAGTCACCTGCATTTAAAGGCCTTTGTCTAATTGACTGCTTGGTGCACTTGTTTTGTATGTCGCTCTGGGCCGCTCGCGAGCTAGATGTTCGCAGAAATGAGTAGGTGCATAAGACAGCGTTGGAAGCAAAGTGAACTCGTAGTAAATAAGTTTACTATGTTGGACTTACCTTTAAAAGTTGGAGTTTTATGGAAAATATGTTAAGGTCTACTTACAAATGCCTATAGTAGACCGTCAAATAAGAAATTTACCCACTGTAGTGACTTGAACATCCTTGAAAAAAGATTAAGAACGAAGTAATTACCATTAGTAAAATACAAACTTTCTGTTGTGTGTTTTGGTTTACCAGTTGTTTGGGGGAATTGGTACTGGGTTTTGATAAATCGATTGAAAATTCCGAATAAGTTTTTACTTTAAAAATGTAATTACTAAGCAGAATTGATGTTGAAAATTATCAGACTCCCAAAACTTAGTATGGTACACAGCATTCTATTCATGAACTGACAATAAATAGTGACTTCTATGTGCCTGATACTGTGCTGAGTGGTACATACTCAGTCTCTTCCTGTGGGAAGTTAGCACATTTATTATTACATATATTTTAACAAGACTTAAAGTAAACCAGTTTTTAATGTAAGTAATTTTGTCTCCATTTAATAAATTCTTTTGTCTGCTTTATGCTAAGAAGCCTACTGATGTGTAGGGATATACTAAGATAAATAAGACATGTTACCTGCCTTGAAGAAGTTCATAATTTGTGGAATAGACACAAGTAATTTGTAAAATCCCCTTTAAGGTCTTATTTTCTTTTGTCATATGCATAAAAGTCAGTTGGAAATATTAAGGCATATTCATTCTCGATGTATTTACCTTTACTCATATCGCTTATTTGGAGTGCACTTCCAATACTGGGCATTCAATTTTAAAATTAAGCTTATTAAAAATAAGTAGCAGTATCAGAATTGTGTGTACATCTGTGTTTGATTTTAATTTTTTTTTCTGCTCATCTGTAGAACAACAGTACTTCGAGATAGAAAAGAGGCTGTGCCACAGTCAGGAGAGACTTGTGAATGAAACTAGAGAGTGCCAAAGCTTGCGTCTTGAGCTAGAGAAGCTCAGTAAGTATTCAATTACATCTTTATAATATTTGTGGAGTGTTGAAATCTTCAGACACTCCTTTGGAAACATTTACTTACTGTATATGAAGTACTGATTAAGGGTCATTGTTTTTGCTTATAGTGACATTTTATTTTTCATTCGGTGGTAAAGATTTCCTAAGAACACAGGTCTTAATGGTTAGGAGGCCTGGGTTCTAATTCTGAGTGCTGTTAAAAGCTCTTTTGCCATATATAAATTTAACTGTGCCACTGTTCATAAAATGGCTGGAACCACATATCCATCCACTTATGCAGTTATACTGACCAGATATATGTTTGAAAGCATTATGCACAGACAAGGTAAAGAGAGTGACTTAATTTTTGTTATCGAAAAAGTAAAACCTAGTAGTTTATTATACTTATATTTTAAATCTCTTTGTTATAATTTTTATAA
>NW_011888879.1:3815335-3817411 GCF_000151845.1 Pteropus vampyrus
CCACAGTCAGGAGAGACTTGTGAATGAAACTAGAGAGTGCCAAAGCTTGCGTCTTGAGCTAGAGAAGCTCAGTAAGTATTCAATTACATCTTTATAATATTTGTGGAGTGTTGAAATCTTCAGACACTCCTTTGGAAACATTTACTTACTGTATATGAAGTACTGATTAAGGGTCATTGTTTTTGCTTATAGTGACATTCTATTTTTCATTCGGTGGTAAAGATTTCCTAAGAACACAGGTCTTAATGGTTAGGAGGCCTGGGTTCTAATTCTGAGTGCTGTTAAAAGCTCTTTTGCCATATATAAATTTAACTGTGCCACTGTTCATAAAATGGCTGGAACCACATATCCATCCACTTATGCAGTTATACTGACCAGATATATGTTTGAAAGCATTATGCACAGACAAGGTAAAGAGAGTGACTTAATTTTTGTTATCGAAAAAGTAAAACCTAGTAGTTTATTATACTTATATTTTAAATCTCTTTGTTATAATTTTTATAAATATTTATGAATCAGGATACTTTCTACTTAAGGCCTAGTTTCTATGGAAGATGAGTAATTTCCTTCTTCATTAGTTTTCTTACATCATTGAGTCCTAGAAGGTACACAAGATTTTATTAAGGTCCTGACATTTCTTAGGAGGATGATGTGTATTATATGCTTTGTTGACAGTAGAAGAAAGCACATGTCAAAAAAGACCTCTACAGAGTAGAGGCATAATATTCGTTATTAGATATAGCTAGATTTTAATTTGATTGGGAACTCAGAAAGCTAATAAGAAGAGTGGTCAATACTTCAACCCTCTTTCTTAACCAGGTTCATGCCCATTGGCTGTTTGTTTGGGTCATAACTTCAGCTAATTTTGGCACACCTCATCTTTAAAACGTGATATACATATGATGGTATGGTATGCATACATAATGAGGACATAAATATTTGTAGAGTAGCTAGATCCAGTTCATCATCTATATGTAGTTTTGCCTTGGTATAATAAAAAGCTCTATAGAGTAGTGATGCTAAAGAATTTCAGAAAATGACTGATTACAGCTGCTTGTATGAGAGCTAGAAAAAGGAGAGGGAGGGGAAGATGAGGGTAAACCTAAAAAGACATCTGAAGTATACAATTAGATTTGTATTTTTCATTTTATTCTGGATCTATAAGTTTGGAAAACAGTAACAGCAAAATAGAAAATTTAGACTAATTTAGCAGGTTTTTTGCATTTAATAAGTCAATTGTTTAAATAGAATTTAAGACTGGAAGTAGTAGTAATGTATTTGCTTATTAAATTGCTGACGCATGATACAGATGAGTTTTAATGGAAGAAAGCTTCAAAAACTACACTCTTTTCTAATCTGCATGTGTTTAGAAGAGCACTGAATAAGGGGATAGCCCACTATAAGTGGACATTGTGTGACCACATAATTCAGTAAAAAAACAAAAGCATACTTTTTTCCTTCCATATTATAGATTTATCTTTAGAGCGATAAATAAGCTGAATTACAATTACGGTATACATTGTCATGATTTACTCTATGTATATTTTACGTAGCTTAAGTATTATTATTTACTCTCTTGATTTTTTTAACTCAATTTTCTTATTTGTAAATAAAATTCATTGAGGTTTTTTTATGATTTAATTGGAAGGTGTCTTAGAAAAATAAGGAAATTGATAATTACATATGCTTTTTTCTATGAAGGTTGGCTAGAAAGACCACAAATAACGATTTCGGAGAAAGGATAGCATATTTAAAATTTTGGTCTAGAAATAAAGTAAATTTGGGATGTATTTATGAATTTGGAATGTGATTTACAACTCAGCCTTTGTGATACTCAGTTTCTTAATTTTAAAATGTATATAGGTGGCAGTTTGATAAAAACTGGCATTGCAAGTTTTAAGCTTATGTGTGTGTGGTCATAAAATTTATTTTATCCAGGCAGTCAACTAAAGGCAGTAACTGAGAAAAACAAAGAACTTGAATTTGCTCAGGATCGCAGTATTTCCATTCAGGTAAATGTTATTTCTATGAATAAAGCTAATTGTAAACATAATACTTGAGGATATTTTCTATTCT
>NW_011888879.1:3817461-3821322 GCF_000151845.1 Pteropus vampyrus
AGTATTATTATTTACTCTCTTGATTTTTTTAACTCAATTTTCTTATTTGTAAATAAAATTCATTGAGGTTTTTTTATGATTTAATTGGAAGGTGTCTTAGAAAAATAAGGAAATTGATAATTACATATGCTTTTTTCTATGAAGGTTGGCTAGAAAGACCACAAATAACGATTTCGGAGAAAGGATAGCATATTTAAAATTTTGGTCTAGAAATACAGTAAATTTGGGATGTATTTATGAATTTGGAATGTGATTTACAACTCAGCCTTTGTGATACTCAGTTTCTTAATTTTAAAATGTATATAGGTGGCAGTTTGATAAAAACTGGCATTGCAGGTTTTAAGCTTATGTGTGTGTGGTCATAAAATTTATTTTATCCAGGCAGTCAACTAAAGGCAGTAACTGAGAAAAACAAAGAACTTGAATTTGCTCAGGATCGCAGTATTTCCATTCAGGTAAATGTTATTTCTATGAATAAAGCTAATTGTAAACATAATACTTGAGGATATTTTCTATTCTGATTTTGCTTATTAGTCATTGGGAAGATGAAACAGATGTTCTGTCAGGAGAAGCTGCTAACAAAAACATGTATACATAAATATCTTAATTGCATCTTCATATGTTTTATTAATAGATTGGACATTTCTTTTATTCATTAGAATATATCGATACTTGATATTAAAAACACTTGCATTTAGCTCTGAAGCTCTTAAGTTGTGTGTGTGTGTTTTTGAATTCTTATTTTAAGTAAAGTGTCATAGAACTATCAGTAGAATAGATGTTCATAGATTCATCTATCTACCCACTTATCCACTTACCTACCCGCCTTCCACCTTTGCTTTCTCTTAGAAATTTTCTACCTAATGCTTACCGTTGCCCAGGCATTATTTCAGATATTGTGATACAGTTGGTGTTACGGGTAAATCCACATTGGAAATCATTACCTTAGAGTAGTGATATGAATAACAGATTGACTGTGATTTTAAGGATTGTTGACCAATTAGTTTAATAAAGTGATCATACCCAGTGATTCTTGAATTAGATAAAACTTCAGACTTCTTTCCATTTCTTTTTTAAAATTTGCATTTGATTTGAGGTTGAAAGATAATTCATATATAAAAGATACTTAGAATGGCAGAGTAATAGAATTGATCTAGTGACAATTTGAAGTTCTCTACGGAAAAAAAACTAAAATGGAAATAAACCATTAAAGTTCTTTTCAATAAAAAATATTACTGTTTATATCCTTAATACATGAGCACTTTCAAAGAATAAAGAAAAGCATTCAAGGGTGAAATGGCAAAGGAATTTTAAAAAGATGGGAAGCTACACAAGTGACTAATGAAATGTTACTCTACTTGTTATCAGAAAAATTCACATAAAACAACAGCAATGTAATTATTTTTCCCTTCCCCATGTTAACATTGATTTCTTTTCTTCTTCTTTTTTTTTTTTTAAAAACAACCTTTAGTTCTGGCATGGGTGGCTTGAGAGTGCCACTGATAACTCAAAGAAAACCATATAAATTGCCATTGTCTTGCTGCAAAGCATTTTGATTTAAATATGTTAAGGATTTTAAATAATTCTAGTTGTAGGGATGTTTCTTGAGAAATAATTTGAACCAAAGTGTAAATGTAATGACAGCAAAAATTAGAAGTAAATTAAATGTCTTACAAAGGCACGTTTACATAATAGGACACTTCCAAGTGATAAAAAGTGATACAGGAAGTTTTCTCGTAAGCCTGGGGAAAAATAAATTTTAATAATCCAAAATATGAACAGAAATATTGAGCAAATAGATAAACTTTTATACTTTATAATGTATAAGTTATAAGAGAAAGAAAACCAATCATTTTTAAACCACAGCTGATGTTAACTAAAGTGACAATTCCATGTTCAAGTTCCTATATTGGTCAATCCACCTGATTTTCTTATTTAAATGTATTTATGCTTACTCCTTTATATGACAGAGCCAGTTTACAAGGACGAAGGAAGAGTTAGAAGCTGAGAAAAGAGACTTAATTAGAACCAATGAGAGGCTATCTCAAGAACTTGAATATTTAACAGGTATGAAGAGCTCCACTCTCACTTTTCATTCTACCAGTGTTAGGAATTAATCCACAGTCTATTTCTAATGGTGTTTCTTTATCATAGCTCAGAATAGAGTTCAGAGTAATAGCCTATATTTCTCCCACTCAATTATCTTTAGATTTTTATCAAAGATTTAAGGAAGTGTCTAGATAAATATACAAATGACAAATATCTCAAAGAAGTAGTAATTCCAACAACGGTTTACATGCAAAGATACTACAGAATTATAATAGCATGTTGGAAGCAGTTTAAAAGTTCATTTACATAGGCTAAACGCTGCCATTTTTTACACCCTTGCTGGTTAAGTTATCCGTAAGCATTCAGTGTAAGAACCAAAGAGGAGAGCGCATTTTTAACTCTAAAGGAGTTAGGAGGCAGGAACGTAAGATACATAAACAACATAGTATAGAATGCAGTTGACATACCCAGGTGAACATGACTCTTAAGTGGTTTAATGGTCTCTTAAGCAGGTTTCTTTGGTTACTCCTTATAAGAGTTCTGAAAATTTTTATTTTTATTAAAGGAAGAATTTTCAAATATTTACTGTTGCTATACAGTAACACTTAATTAAATAACTATACTTTTCCAGTCTCAGAAAAGAAGTTACTTCAAAGTATATGTAAATGGTGTTGATCACCTAGTGAGTGTAAAATTAAAAGAATTTTTGATGCAAGGAACATGAAAAGAAAGCATGTATATTATATGGCTGTTTTGAGTGGGTTTTTATATGTATTGTTGCTTTTTTAACTTAACAGATGGCTGTGAAATTTTAATAGACCTTTGGTTTTATATCAGGAGGATTACTATTAATTTTGTATATTTAGCTCAAGATACGTTTAAAATAAAATAACCTGTATAAGTTATATGTTTGGTTGGGCGTAGGAATGTGGGTTTTTTATCATCTATTTGTTAAAATTAAATTTGCAATTAAGTATGGCAGGAGCAAATTAAAATAGAGCAGTTAAGAACTACTTACTTCGTATTGAATGTTTATATTTTTAGAGATTACAGTTTTGATATTTGGTTCCCCTGAGATATAATTAGTCATTATTTTCAAATTCTCTTCTGACCTTTCTAGAGGATGTTAAACGTCTAAATGAAAAACTTAAAGAAAGTAACACAACAAAGGGCGATCTTCAGTTAAAATTGGATGAACTTCAAGCTTCTGATGTTTCCGTTAAGGCAAGTAAATAATTCTTAATGTACAAAATACAGTTTTGCTTAAAACTCACCTAAATTAAAATTCTAAGTATAGATAAGTTATCTTATGGTTAAGTAATTAAAAGCTGTATTTTTTTTTCTTGAAGTCAGGGAATTAAGCATTAAGATGATTTTATTTGAACTGCTTTGCTTGTATTTCTCATTTAATTGTGTTTTCTCTTAAGAATCCTTGCAGATAACTTATTTCTTTTGTAAAATTCTACTTGTGTTCCTTAGCTGCAGACAAAATCTTTTGGATAACTATATATTATCTTTCACTATAAATTTTTTTTTTTTTGGATTTCTTTAGTATCGAGAAAAACGCTTGGAGCAAGAAAAGGAATTGTTACATAATCAGAATACATGGCTGAATACAGAATTGAAAACCAAAACTGATGAACTTCTGGCTCTTGGGAGAGAAAAAGGAAATGAGATTCTAGAGCTTAAATGTAATCTTGAAAACAAAAAAGAGGAGGTACGTTAATAAAATTGTATCTTCATACTGGTTACAACTTATATTTGTGTGCCAGTTTATTAAAAATGTATTCAGTGTTCTACCAAAGTAAATAT
>NW_011888879.1:3821877-3828041 GCF_000151845.1 Pteropus vampyrus
TGGTGTTTCTTTATCATAGCTCAGAATAGAGTTCAGAGTAATAGCCTATATTTCTCCCACTCAATTATCTTTAGATTTTTATCAAAGATTTAAGGAAGTGTCTAGATAAATATACAAATGACAAATATCTCAAAGAAGTAGTAATTCCAACAACGGTTTACATGCAAAGATACTACAGAATTATAATAGCATGTTGGAAGCAGTTTAAAAGTTCATTTACATAGGCTAAACGCTGCCATTTTTTACACCCTTGCTGGTTAAGTTATCCGTAAGCATTCAGTGTAAGAACCAAAGAGGAGAGCGCATATTTAAAAAGTCTAAAGGAGTTAGGAGGCAGGAACGTAAGATACATAAACAACATAGTATAGAATGCAGTTGACATACCCAGGTGAACATGACTCTTAAGTGGTTTAATGGTCTCTTAAGCAGGTTTCTTTGGTTACTCCTTATAAGAGTTCTGAAAATTTTTATTTTTATTAAAGGAAGAATTTTCAAATATTTACTGTTGCTATACAGTAACACTTAATTAAATAACTATACTTTTCCAGTCTCAGAAAAGAAGTTACTTCAAAGTATATGTAAATGGTGTTGATCACCTAGTGAGTGTAAAATTAAAAGAATTTTTGATGCAAGGAACATGAAAAGAAAGCATGTATATTATATGGCTGTTTTGAGTGGGTTTTTATATGTATTGTTGCTTTTTTAACTTAACAGATGGCTGTGAAATTTTAATAGACCTTTGGTTTTATATCAGGAGGATTACTATTAATTTTGTATATTTAGCTCAAGATACGTTTAAAATAAAATAACCTGTATAAGTTATATGTTTGGTTGGGCGTAGGAATGTGGGTTTTTTATCATCTATTTGTTAAAATTAAATTTGCAATTAAGTATGGCAGGAGCAAATTAAAATAGAGCAGTTAAGAACTACTTACTTCGTATTGAATGTTTATATTTTTAGAGATTACAGTTTTGATATTTGGTTCCCCTGAGATATAATTAGTCATTATTTTCAAATTCTCTTCTGACCTTTCTAGAGGATGTTAAACGTCTAAATGAAAAACTTAAAGAAAGTAACACAACAAAGGGCGATCTTCAGTTAAAATTGGATGAACTTCAAGCTTCTGATGTTTCCGTTAAGGCAAGTAAATAATTCTTAATGTACAAAATACAGTTTTGCTTAAAACTCACCTAAATTAAAATTCTAAGTATAGATAAGTTATCTTATGGTTAAGTAATTAAAAGCTGTATTTTTTTTTCTTGAAGTCAGGGAATTAAGCATTAAGATGATTTTATTTGAACTGCTTTGCTTGTATTTCTCATTTAATTGTGTTTTCTCTTAAGAATCCTTGCAGATAACTTATTTCTTTTGTAAAATTCTACTTGTGTTCCTTAGCTGCAGACAAAATCTTTTGGATAACTATATATTATCTTTCACTATAAATTTTTTTTTTTTTGGATTTCTTTAGTATCGAGAAAAACGCTTGGAGCAAGAAAAGGAATTGTTACATAATCAGAATACATGGCTGAATACAGAATTGAAAACCAAAACTGATGAACTTCTGGCTCTTGGGAGAGAAAAAGGAAATGAGATTCTAGAGCTTAAATGTAATCTTGAAAACAAAAAAGAGGAGGTACGTTAATAAAATTGTATCTTCATACTGGTTACAACTTATATTTGTGTGCCAGTTTATTAAAAATGTATTCAGTGTTCTACCAAAGTAAATATATTGTAGGGTTAGTGGTCAAATGTGGAGGACACAACCTGTAAACATGTGGCCTTGGAAATTAACCAATTTTTTTATTTAAAGAATTTCAGATATTCTATGATGAATTTTGATGCTACTATTGTCTTACAATGTATCTTTAGGAAGACACATTTAAGAAGTGGTGGTTAAGTTTTATGAACTAAATCCAAACATTTTGTGAGCTATTATTTTTCATTTCTTAAATATACATATTTTCTTGTAAAATGCTTTTTTGGTATGAGGGATTATTTTGTTTTTATTTGGCAGCTAAACTTCATATCGAAATAACATCAGTTGATATAACATTCTCCCTCAACCTAATTCAGCTTTTTGTTTCTAGGTCTCTAGAATGGAAGAACAGATGAATGGGTTGAAAACGTCAAACGAGAATCTTCAAAAGCATGTAGAGGATCTGCTGACCAAACTGAAAGAGGTGTAGTAACCATTTTAAAATGTCTCTTTTGTAAAAAATCATTAAAGCACTTATGAAGCTATTCTTTTATAATATTATTTCATGGCACCATAAAATAGGACACTTTCCTATGATGTAGCTAGACTAAAATAGCTAGAATCAGATATAAGAATAACATGCTATATTGAAAGAAAAAGTGAGTATGGTTAATTTTAATGTTTAAGTGTTCCACTTTAAGGTAAAAATATCATTAATAGTTTATCCTTAAAGTAATTCATCTTTAACATGAAAACTCATTTTAATTTTGCTGTTTAATTTTATCTCTTTATTATACAAAACTGGATTGTTTTTATCTTGGCATTTGATAAGTATTCTAAATTCAATTCAAATGACACTGCTATAATTGTTTTTTTTTTGTTTTTTTGTTTTTTGTTTTATTCCAGGCCAAGGAACAACAGGCCAGTATGGAAGAGAAATTCCACAATGAATTAAATGCTCACATAAAACTTTCTAACCTATACAAGGTAGGTACCCTACCCACCATTTTAGTGTCCTAATGTTACATTACTGGATATTTGGTAACTTTTAAAATTAAATTTTAGAGTGCTGCTGATGACTCAGAGGCAAAAAGCAATGAACTGACCCGAGCAGTGGATGAACTACACAAACTTTTGAAAGAAGCTGGAGAAGGTAACTTTTCTATTATGAGAAGGTTATTTTGTTTTTAGATAGAAGGTGCTTTTTTTTTTTTTTTTTTACCTTTGTGTAGATTTTTGGATTTAGATGTCAGATTAATTTTATTAGGGATAAACTCTGGTATAGAAGAAAGATCCTTGGATTAAGTAATTTGAAATTATATTTTCAGCAAATACTATATTTAAAAATATAGATAACTATTGTTTTCCTATTTTTTTCATCTAATAACCTTATGTATATTCTGATTTCTAATAGAAAAATTTCCTGGCATTTTCGAAAACGTTTACTTTCATAAAGTACATGTGGGTTTATAGTTTGGACACTCTTACTCCATAAATAAGCCTTACTTTTAAAACTATACATACTGTATTTTAAAGTCTTTGATTTTCTTACGTTTTTGCTTTTTTCGAAGTGTAATTTAGGTATGATATTTTTCAGTCATTTCCTATGTTCTAGACTAAAGAATTGAAACTAAAAAGATATTTAGAAGCACTTTTTTAATAATTTGAGTTCCATTATTTTTCCCATGGATAGGAGACATCAAAAGGAGAAATAGGCCAGGACATTTCAGGATTTATAGTAGAGCTAGAATTTTCAGTGGGTCAACCACAGCCTCTCTAAAATTTAATATTGTCTGGCGAGGGAAAAAAATGACCATTCTGTTACATTTTGTAAATTCCATGATTTTAATTATATGTTTGAATAATCTGTCTTTAAAAATGTTTTTAGCAAATAAGGCAATACAAGATCATCTTCTAGAGGTGGAGGCATCTAAAGATCAGATGGAGAAAGAAATGCTTGAGAAAATAGGGAAATTGGAGAAGGAATTAGAGAATGCAAATGACCTGCTTTCTGCCACAAAACGTAAAGGTATGGATTAATAGATGCTTATTAGTGGCTTGAAATACTAGAACTTTCCTACATAGTTGTCAATTTCACCAAAAGTATTTCTGTTATGTTGTGATATAGGAAACTCCAAGTTATATTATTGGAACTTGCTTTTACTTTAAAATTTAGTACTTTGTATATATCTTTTCTGTATTGTCAGATTTGAGCACATGTAATTGTGTATCAATTTCCAGAATTGTAGTTTCTTCATGATTTTTAGAATTGGGTTGTGTTATATGACTCTTCGATGTCAGTTTTAAATTTTCATAGGAATTTATGTGTAATGTACAGTAGGTGTCACTTTTTACTTGAAAAAATTTTAGTGGCTTTAGTTTGAAGTTTTACAAAAGTATACTAGATACCTATGTGTTTGCACAGGAGCCATCTTATCTGAAGAAGAGCTAGCAGCCATGTCTCCTACTGCAGCAGCCGTAGCTAAGATAGTGAAACCAGGCATGAAATTAACTGAGGTAAGAATGGTATTTAAATATTGTTATTTTCCTTCAGCAAAAATGTTCAGATCTTTCTGAAACTTAAACCCCAGAAAAATTATTCTTAAAATCATCCGATGAGTAATGTGTCATTCTGGGAAATCCTTTCTTGGTTTTTGGTTCTGTGTAACATAAATATTTCCACTTTGTGTTAGTGCTAATGGATGTTTATTCTGAAGATAGATTATATACTTCTGTTATGCCTAGATTTGAACCAACCCCTCTTCTACTTTCAGCTGTATAATGCTTATGTGGAAACTCAGGATCAGTTGCTTTTGGAGAAACTAGAGAACAAAAGAATTAATAAGTACTTAGATGAAATAGTGAAAGAAGTTGAAGCCAAAGCACCAATTTTGAAACGCCAGCGGGAGGAGTATGAACGTGCACAGAAAGCTGTGGCAAGTTTATCTGTTAAACTTGAACAAGCTATGAAGGTTAGTTCCATTCCTAAATTTTAGCTGTGGGAAAATACATATGAGAAATGATTTACTAGGTAGTTTTAAGTATTTGAATAGAAAAAGAGCTAAATATGCTTTTTCAGTGAAGTTTGTCATTGTATTATGAGACACCTATAATTATAAAATGCTCTACCTTTATTCAGCTAAAATTGTGAGAGACTGACTTTTAAGACACTTGGGATATGGTCTGTAGGGCTCTATAGCAGATGATAAGTAGCCACTATTCAAATTAAAATAACAATCTCTCTTTGTAAGAGAACTCTCCTAAATTTAGCATAGCCATTCTTTGTCAGACACTTCTGATAGTCTGTCTAGAAATGATAATATTGTTCACAGGAAAGAACCATTTGACAGTTTGGCAAATCTTTATATACATTATTTTGTTATTGTTCCTTTGCATGTTAGAAGTACCAAGGAAATTCATAAATATCTTTCATCTGTTAAGATTCCTTTTTAATAAATAATAACTAAGAGTATTTACACTCAGATACTTTTGCTTTTAGAGTATAAGTATCACTGAAAACTCAAGATTTATTTAACACGTTTTTCGAGAAAATTGAGTTAAATCAATTTGTATCTGCCATTCTAAACTCATCAATTTCATTTCCTTCCTTCCTCTCTCCCTTCTTCTCTTCCCCCCTTTCTTTTTTTTATAAATAGTATAAATAAGTTGTACCTTAATTTAAACTTAAACTTTTGTTGTTATTGCTAATAGAATTTAGGCATCAGTTTGAATCAAGGTATGTTATATCCAGTTGTCTCTCCTGAATCAAATGATGGCCAGCAGTCTTGCCTTGACAGAGTCTTGGCTTTGTGACACCCACTTCCCCTTGTGTGGTTTGAAAAGAGATTTCTTGGATCTAATTAGATCTTCTTGATTTTCTCACTGTTGAAAAGGAGCGTATTGCCTGGAGTTTATTGTCCGAAGGGGATAGTGAGGTAGAGGGAATACTTTTTTTATAACTGCCAAAAGATTTAAAGATAATTCCTGTCTTTTTTTTAGCTGAATCTTCTGTACATAACATATATTATGTGTCCTTCAGTCTAGATTCTGTGATGCTCATTTGTTAGATTTTTAAGGTTTTACAGCCAAATAATTTCCTTGGCATCTCAGTCCCATATTATGCTCAGTAGATTTTTATCATTGCCATCCTTCATGAATATTCACCTGCTTCGTTTTGTCACATACTTTTTCCTACTGAAATTAGTTTATGCATACTTTAGGGGGCAGTATGATCAAGGATACTTGAAACACTAGGATAAATATGATTCATCTTTTACTGGAATAGTATTTAAAACATTTTTATGTGAAAACAACATATTAAGCAAAATTTGTAAGAATTTGAGATAAAACATAAGATTTCAAAGCTATTTTGTGCTTATATCAGACTCCCTAAAACTGTCCCTCCAAATCCCTGATAGTACTGTGATGCAAAATTTTGCAAAGCACTGCATATGCTATCTTTTTTTT
>NW_011888879.1:3829301-3851169 GCF_000151845.1 Pteropus vampyrus
CATCTGAAGTAATATCACAGCATCTAGTATCTTACAGAAATATTGAAGAGCTTCAACAGCAAAATCAACGTCTTTTAGTGGCTCTTAGAGAACTTGGGGAAACCAGAGAAAGAGAAGAACAAGAAACGACTTCATCCAAGTAAGCTATTGACTACTTCGGTTAGTTTAGCAAACATTTGTTAAAAACTTATCATGCACCCCCTAACAGTGATGGATGCTGGGAATATAGTGATTTAGGAGAGAAAAAAAATTGAGCAATAATAGCAAAAAAAAAAACATTCAAGTTTGTGGATAAGCTCCATAATAAGATAGATAAATAAGTAGGTACTTTTAGTTCAGCATGATTAGTGATATAATAGATAAAAGCCTACCTGTGGGAGCATAGAGGTGGAGGACCTAGCCTAGATTTTAAGCAATAGGCCAGACTGCATGGAGAAGATATGCAAGAATTAAGCAGAGTAAAGAATTTTTTCAAAAAATGTTTTGTGTTAGAGGAGGAGGAATGGCTTTGAATGCGAGAAGATGAGTTTGGACTGACTGGATTGGTTTAATTTTTGAAAACAAATTTTTCAGATGACAGTAGTGAGTGCCCAAGCCTCTATAGTGGCGGTTTTAAAAGTGGTTCTTAAACTATCATCAGAAGAAAGGATAAGAGAGATGGAAATAATATGCTTACTGTTAGATGTTAAAATACTTAGTCAATTTACAGTAGAAATTATAACTGCCTCTTAATCTCAGTCCTATGAAATAGACTGATTTTTCCTGCAGAATCACCGAGCTTCAGCTCAAACTTGAGAGTGCCCTCACTGAATTGGAACAACTCCGTGAGTCACGTCAACACCAAATGCAGCTTGTCGATTCTATAGTTCGTCAGCGTGATATGTACCGTATTTTGTTGTCACAAACAACAGGAGTTGTCATTCCTTTACAAGGTAGGTTTTTGTATGTTATCTGAAAAGTTTCCAATATTTTTGGGAAATTTTTCTGAAATGTGTACTAGGGAATGGATTTTGCAATATTAGCAGTGTGCACACTTCAAATGAAGATGTATAGTAGATCATAACAGGTCATCAATTCTAAAGCACATCATTGTTTTAGGTATTATTAAGAAGGAAGAAATGCTTTTCATTGTTGAAAAGGATGCATCTTAGAATCAATGAATTATGATATTTTTTTGGTTATGTTTTGTTTGAACGTTTAACCTGCAAATATATCTAATCAGAAACTAGAAATGATAGTTGATTTAGTAGATTTCTTGTTTCATAATTTCTATAACCTTATGATTTCATGTAAATAGTCTAGCTTGTTGATTTTGGTAATAATGTATTTGCAAATGTTATATTAGTCTTTTTACATTTTTGAAGCGTCAGGCTTAGAAGATATTTCTCTTATGTCAACTCCAAAACGTTCAAGTACATCACAGACTGTTTCCACTCCTGCTCCAGTACCCATAATTGAGTCAGCAGAGGCTATAGAAGCCAAGGCTGCCCTTAAACAGGTAAAGATGACACCTTTATATGTTTATCTTGGGTTAGGTTTTTCAGGAGAACAGAGGATCATTTTCTAAAAATCTTTATAATATTTAGCTGCAGGAAATTTTCGAAAACTACAAAAAGGAAAAGGCAGATAATGAAAAAATACAAAACGAACAGCTCGAAAAACTTCAGGAGCAAGTCACAGATTTGCGATCACAAAACACCAAAATTTCTACCCAGCTAGATTTTGCTTCTAAACGGTAAATTTTCTTTTGTTCAAAAATCAAGTCTAAATGGTATACTTCAGTATTCAAATGAACCAAATTCAAGGGTTAATTTGTATAGTTCAGATGAGTATCTGTGGGGGTTCATTTTTAATATTGGTTAATGATTCTCTTGGGCATTGCTAAGAAGTCCATGCAGTTATTTAAAGTTGAAGTTCATGTGAGGAATGCTGCTAGTTTTCCTTCCTGAGACTGAAAGACTTAATCATTGAGTGTACCAAAAGGTGAGGGGAGCGTGAACAAATTCCATTCAGCCTTTTCTAGGTAAAAGAGAAGCAAGTATGAGATAGTTAAGGGAAAATTCACTTTCTTGGTCACTTACAAAGGAATAATAGTAAATTTTATCACATCGTTGTTACTAGATCAATTGGATGCTGTTAGTTTTATAAGTAAAGACGAAATTTATTTTTATGTTCACCAGCACACCTTGGAGAGACTGGGTTCAGTTCCAGACCACTGTGATAAAACAGATTCTGCAATAAAGCTAGTGACATGAATTTTTTGGTTTTCCAGTACATATGTTTGCACTATACTATAGTGTATTAAGTGTGCAATAGTACATTTAAAAAATGTACATACCTTAAACAAATACTTTATTGCTAAAAAATGCTAACCATCATATGAGCCTTCTACAGTTCAGTCCTTTTGCTGGTGAAAGGTCTGGTCTTGATCGTTATGAAAATGTAGTATCTATGAAGCACAATAAAATAAGGTATGCCTGCTACATGATAAAACTATGTTTTTGTGAGGATATGGCAAGCAGTTATCTCTATACATTCTAAGTTCGATACCTGAAATAAAAAGATCTTTTCTCCCTATGTTGATAGCTCTAGCTAGCCATTTTTTAAGCTTCCAATCATATAAGAAAATACAGTGAAGAGTTACAGCAGAAAAAAGAATTGGCAAAAATCCATCACTAATCATTTTTAAGTATCTTAGATTGCATACTGCACTGTGCAGGTATCTGGTGTATCAGCATTGTATTGGTATTATTTTGGATATAACTAAAATTCTTGTAAGTGAGTAAGATTAAAAAGTTAATTCAGCATGAAATACTGTGCTTATTTAGAATTTGAATTTAACTGCTAATTTTGGAGTTTAGAAAAAATTATGGAGACGTTACATTACAAAAGCCACTGTTTTCTTAATCTATTGTGAAACTTTTTAAGGAATTAAGCTAGTATTTCAATTGGAATTATTTTTTTTCATGTAAGTTATGAAATGTTACAAGATAATGTTGAAGGATATCGCCGAGAAATAACATCCCTACATGAGAGAAATCAGAAGCTCACTGCAACCACTCAAAAGCAGGAACAGATCATCAATACAATGACGCAAGATTTGAGAGGAGCAAACGAAAAGCTAGCTGTTGCAGAAGTGAGACCAATTTCTCTCATCTGACTACATTATAAATTGCATTTAACCTTTGTTTCTTAGTTATAACTTTGGTTTTACTGGTTGATATAACATAGTTAATTTGAGCTGTTTGTGTGTATTACAAGTCTTTATTACAAAGTAATAAGATTTTCTTATCCATGAATCTGCATATAAGTGGATCTGGTATAAGTAAACCTGTGCAGTTAAAACCCATGTTCTTCAAAGGTCAACTCTAGTTTCAGCTGAGGTTGGGAATCTCTATGTGGAGGGCAGACTTAAGTTATATGTGGATTTTTAACTGTGTAGCTGTCAGTGCCCCTAACCACCACTTTGTTGACGGTTTTATCCAGCTCTGCATCAGCTAGGTGATTATTTCTATTAAAACTGAAGAGATAGGAAGTTTTTCTGAACTGAGTTCCTTACACATCTTCCATTTCAAAATAAATTTGTAAGTCACTCTTTTTCTAGTTACAACAAAGAAAAATGAATATTTCATCCATTCTTACTCATTTTTATTGTCTTCGATGACCAAGTTTCATTAGCATTGAATTATTTTCCTGAATTTCAGCAAGAATATAAATGTCTCAGAAATTGACAGTACTTTTAACTATAAATAGCGAATTCATTGATGACTAATTTTTTTGTAGTATTTTGCTTTTTTATGAAATTATCACTCTCAACTTTTGATTGCTGTTTATGAGCTAGGTGACATTGTCCCCCACTTTATTTGTTGAGAAACAGACTCAAAAACTAAGTAATTTTCCTATTTTGGGGCACTCATAAGTGATTGAGACTTAAAACTAGGTTTTCAAAGTCTATTAGCTTAATTCTTACATTTTTATCTTGCTCCTACTCCTTTATGGAGAATGGACAATAGCACTTTTTCAAACTGCTGGAGTTAGTTTTATGCTTGGTAGGCATGAATCATAAATATGAATTCTTTGAGGATATTAATTTTTAATATCCTCGCACTCAGTGTACTCTTTTTGGGGAAAAAAAGTTTAAAAAGATCAGTCAAGACTCTCAAATAGTATCCAAGCTACATTCTCTTTTTTTTTTTTTTTCCATTAAGTTCATTGGGGTAACATTGGTTAATACAATTATATAATTTTCAGATGTACATTATCATTTGACATCTGCTGCTACATTCTAATACTTGCATAATTTTGCAATTTTTTTTTTTACTCTGCTATTTTAGATTTTTTTTGTTTTAAAGTCTGATTGGTTACAACAAAGAAATCATAAGTATTTGTGGTACTTGCAAAATTTTTTCTTTGATCCATTGGTGTTCCAAATTTTTGCTTCATATTACAACACATGAAACTAAGTTATATTTTCTTACACAATGGAAATATATAGTCTCTAGCATTAAGAAATATGTAGTAATGAAAGATCATTTTAATTTTATAATGGTATTACTACATTTGACACACAGTTTTCCAACATTTTTTTCTTGCATTTGTATTTGCCTCAAGGTAAGAGCAGAAAATTTGAAAAAGGAAAAGGAAATGCTTAAATTGTCAGAAGTTCGTCTTTCTCAGCAAAGAGAATCTTTGTTAGCTGAACAAAGAGGGCAAAACTTGCTGCTGACTAATCTGCAAACAATTCAGGTAACCAAATAAGGCATATAGAGAAATAAAATTTCTAAGTTAAATTTAACTAGTTTTAACATTATATGTTCTCAGTTTCCTTAATTAGAAAATTGTACCTGTCATTTTTATTGTATATAATGATGGTCATTGAATTTTGAGGTTTATTAAGACATGTCAGAATTCCAAATAAAGCATTGAAAGAGACCTGATTGAATTCATGCACTTGGCAGTTTTGATCTTCAGGTCTTTATTTACAGAGTCCTGTGCAGTTTAAATGTTTACAAGTTTAAATTTTGGATTTTTTTTTTTTTCTTTAAACTTGAAGAGAGCTGAGTGACTTACTATGTTTTTCTTTTTTCCCTACTAAGTAGTAGATGTTTTAGTATGTAAAATATCAAAATAACTTTCTTGGTAAATGTTATAGATCTTAATTTCATGTAGAAATGAATCGTAATTCCATAATCCCCTGTAGCCTTTAATTTTCTTTGTATTGCTTTTTTGACTTTTTTCTTAAGTATAACCAAAGATCTTTTTTTTATCCTTAGGGAATACTAGAGCGATCTGAAACAGAAACCAAACAAAGACTTAGTAGCCAGATAGAAAAATTGGAACATGAGATATCGCATCTAAAAAAGAAGTTGGAAAATGAAGTGGAACAAAGGCATACACTGACTAGAAATTTAGATGTGAGTCTGTCAGTTTTCTGAATTTCTGTAGATTTGTTTATGTTCAAAAATTAAGCTGATGTGTGGATATGCTGCCATCTCATGTCGAAGCATGGTTTTGAAAAAACTTCTTACAAATTCAAGTTTTTCTTGCCTCTTTGTATGCCTAGTAATTTTTACTGGGCACAGTACATTGTGAGTTTTATCCTGTTGGGTGCTAGATATTTTTGTATTCCTATAAATCTTGAACTTCGTTCTGGGATGTGGTAAAATTAATTGAAAAGAGTTCAGTTCTCTTAAGTCTTGCTTTTTATCATTAGCCAGGCCCAAAGCAGTGCTCAGTACAGAACTAATCATTCCCTATTGCTGAGGCGAGACCTTCCTGAGTACTGGTTCCAGTGTGTTTTCAGTCTGGGAACAGGCATTATTCCAAACTCTGGGAGCTCCATACATTCTTCACTCCAGTCTCTTTGGATGATGATTTACCCTGTCTGGGGTAATTTCACATACGTACATTGGTCACTGTTTTGCTGGGTATTTAAGAGGGATCTTCCGCTAATCTCCAAGGTACCCTTATCCATGCAGCAGTCTTCTCTCTGAGAGTCTGTTTTATGAATTCGAGCTCATATAATCTTATACTCTCAGTTCTGTGTTCTCGATTCAGAGAGTCTGCTGGCCTCTGCCTCATTTCCTTTATCCTGTGCGATAGCCTGGACACTCTTAGTAAGTTAGGGCCATTGTAGGGCTCGCCTCTAGTTTCCTATCAACCCACAATTATGAAATTGTTTGATGTTTTACATCTATTTCTGTTTGTTTGTTTGTTTGTTTGTTTGTGGGTGGTTTTTGGTTGTTTCAAAGGTAAATTTGGTAAATCGGGTTTCTACTTCTCTATCTTGGCCAGAGTTTTAAAGCTCTCTGAAAAGATGAACCTCTAGTGATTTAAGAACCTAAAAGTTATGTTTGTAAGATTAGTGTATTTTTTTTCTTATAGGTTCAACTTTTAGATACAAAGAGACAGCTGGATACTGAGACAAATCTTCATCTTAACACAAAAGAACTATTAAAGAATGCCCAAAAGGAAACTGCTGCTTTGAAACAGCACCTCAGCAATATGGAAGTCCAGCTTGCTTCTCAGTCCTCACAGAGGACGGGTAAAGGTAATAACTAGATACTAGCAAAAGAAAAAAAAAAAACTTTTGCTCTTCATATAGTAAGACTCCATTTTAGGCCTGAATTAATAAATTCAGTAAAATTTAGTAAAACTCCTTTTGCTCTTCTTATAGTAAAACTCCATTTTAGGCCTAAATTAATAAATTTGCAGACTTGGAAGATTCAGAATAGTTCTGCATGGTATCTGACCAAGGTATACTCTTAGCTTTTCAATTGATGAAACCATTTATTGATATTTTAAAAATGTTTCTAGGAGGTCTAATATTTGAATCTTAAACTCCCTGTTGAAATGAGGTTACTTGTTAACTCTGTAATGATAAGGCTCACTTGCAAAAATAATTGATTTGTTTGGTGTCTCTTATTCTCAATCTTTGCTCATTGATAACCTCTGATAAAAGATTTATTTCATTAGATTATGGTTTTTCTTTGAGAATACACCATTTCAAATGCAAAGGCTTTGTATCCAGATATTTCTACATGGTTTTATTTCTTAATAGAAGATAAATTTAAAAATATAATTGTTTATGTATGTGTGTATATATGTGTATGTATGTATGTATATTTGTATGTAAATATATATCATACATGCAGTATATATAATTATCAAGTCTTTTTTTATTGATATATAAATATCCTTTTCAATCTGCAATTTATTCCTTTTCCTTAGATTTTAGATTGAAAATTGGTCTAAATTTAAGATTTGATGTTTTAGAGTCAACAGTGTTTAAATAATAAATTAAAAATCTGGTAATTCCTTCAAGTAGCTGTTCAATTGAGTGGAAATGGTTGATATTCTTCTAAATATCCTTTTCTTGATATTTCTAACAGCAGATTTCAAATATTTGATTTTTTTTTTCTGGAAGAAATAAACCAACAAAATTATATTTTTATTTTGGTATTCAGCATGGGTTGAGTTATACTTCCTAGATAATTAAGTGCTTCTACATTTGAGCCTTAATCCTAATTTCACAAACTCTTTGATAAGTCATCTCTAATATCATTTAAAATGTTAATTTTAGGAAAATTGTTAAATTTTTTAGGTCAGCCCAACAACAAAGAAGATGTGGATGATCTTCTGAGTCAACTAAGGCAGGCAGAAGAGCAGGTGAATGATTTGAAGGAAAGACTCAAAACAAGTACGAGTAATGTGGAACAGTATCGAGCAATGGTTACTAGTTTGGAAGAATCCCTTAACAAGGAAAAGCAGGTATATATGATTTTAAATTCAATTTGAATGTATACTTATTAACTTTATTTTAATTAGGAGCCTGCAGGATGTAAGGCACTGTATTAAGGGTGAGTTGGACTGACATCATTACATTTACTTTTTTAAAGTGTTTGAATTTAGTAAGCCAGATAAAAACAGCCCACAAAATTCACAAAACAGAGTATTTAATTGTTGTAGGAAGGGAACAGATCAAATGTTGATGTGAGTGGGAGGTAGGTGAGGATGTTTGTCTTCTGAGTATGCACGGCTATACAAAAGAAATGGCATTGTGCACAGCCTTGAAAGAATCATTTGGACAGTCAAAGATAGAAAGTTATTCCTTATAGCAGGAACCCTCAGCCAAGATAAAAAGACTTCATATAAGTTTGGCTAGAGTGTTGGATTTGTGAAGTTAAGTAGTAAGGAATATAATCATAATTTCAGGAATCAAATATGAAATGTTTTGAATGTCATATTTTGTAAGATTATTAACAGCCATTGATTTTTTTTCCCAAAATATAATAGCTAGAATGTTTTAATTAGAAAGATTAATATAGTAGATTGAAGGATACCAAGTTCATTTGGAGGCTATAACTATAGTCCAGGGCCACAGTTTTAGAAGATCCTTTTGTGGTTAGCATCATAGGAATCAAAATATGTAGAGGGAAAATCCTTTCAGTAGTAAAATGGACAGATTTTAGGCAAGTGGATATGAGGATTGAGGGAGAAATGAGAATTGGAAATTTCACTTCAAAAGAAAAAATGGCCAGAAGCCAAGTTAATAGGTAAATTATGCTTATGCTTATAATTTTAAATGTTTTTTAACTCTTAATCAGCATTTGATGAATTTTTTTAAATACAGGCAAACATTAATTTTAGTACTTTACAAATTTAGTTCAGATTTCGAGAAAGTAATTATATAATTTTAAATGTGTATAACTTTTATCCTACTGTTTGGATGTTGATGAAGGTAACAGAAGAAGTACATAAGAATATTGAAGTTCGTTTAAAAGAGTCAGCTGAGTTTCAGACACAGTTGGAAAAGAAGTTGATGGAAGTAGAGAAGGAAAAACAGGAACTTCAGGATGACAAGAGAAAAGCCATAGAAAGCATGGAACAACAGGTAAATTAGGTCATTAACCATATCAGTCCTTTTTTCATTGTGTTAAGGATTTGATTTTTTAAGTATCTCATTAGTTACCATTCAGTACACCTCAACAGATGTTGGTTGAACACATACCCAGCAATTTAGTTTTATGTTTTACTCTGTATGTATTTCTTTTGAAATACATATAGACTACTTTAAGGAAGTAGGGATCAGTGCGGCTTTTTAGAAGCCTCTGCCTGAGAACTGATTTTCGCAAATATTAACAGGGAGGAAATGTCGACCTGCAAAATTTGTGTAGCACAATTATTTTAAATTTAGTAAAGAGTCCCTTTGAGCTAAATAGGATTTTTAAAATGTCTTCAGTATTTTTAAAGTTAAGTTTGCAATTAACTCTGGTTTTAATCTTGTTCTTCTAATTTAGGTATCTGAGTTAAAGAAAACACTTAATAGTGTTCAGAATGAAGTGCAAGAAGCTCTTCAGAGAGCAAGCACAGCTCTGAGTAATGAACAGCAAGCCAGACGTGACTGTCAGGAGCAAGTAAGTACTACTCTCACAGCCAGTTATTGATAAATGAGCTTTGATTTTTAGGGAAGTTTTTTGAGTATATTAATGCATTTTGGAGGTTGGTGACCTTTACAG
Organism: Pteropus vampyrus; assembly: GCF_000151845.1. Taxonomy (NCBI): domain Eukaryota; kingdom Metazoa; phylum Chordata; class Mammalia; order Chiroptera; family Pteropodidae; genus Pteropus; species Pteropus vampyrus. The sequence continues at coordinate 3,838,820 of NW_011888879.1, forward strand.
AAATACAAGATTATTTCTACTCTTGTGGAACTAGGACTAAGATCAGTTGAGAAGTACAGACGAAAGCTAATGTAAATAGTGCATTATCCATTAACAAAGCAATCTTGACAAATGGAAAAAAAATAAAAAGGTAGGAGTAGGAGAGTAAATGTATATTTGCTCTCATTTTCAAACCCCCCCCCTTTTTTTTTTAACAATTGAGGTCCTTTACTAGTTCTGTCATAGACAAGATAGAGGTAACCCTTAGCAAAACAAGGACCCCTTGAAAACATTTTAATGTATTACTGGGCTTATAGGTTTTTATATACCACTTTTTATAAGGCATTAAAAATGCAAAACCACATTATTTATTTTAAGTATATAAATACACGCGCCCACACTCATATGTGATCAAACTTTTTATAATTTTTATGAACAAGAAATGATAAAACATAATTCAGGGGAATGGAGATTATTGAAATGGTAGAATGGGAAAGGAATATCTGTAAGAATATGAGTAATCTCATTTTTAAGTTTAGTAGTTTATTAATAGGCATTCATTTAGTTATTCTTTATTATTTACATGTATATAACATGTATCATGATTACTTTAAAAGTGGAACACAGGGGGAATACTTCAAAACTAGTTTAGACAAAAATGAATTATCCTTGTCTTACTGCCTAACAATGTAACTTTAGAAAATTAAAATTAGAGAATGTATCCATAATTCAATTTTTAAATAAATTATTTTCATTTTTCTTTGTGCTAAATTTTCGTGTGTATATGTATTTTACATAACTAAGTTATATTTAGCCTATATTTTATAGTGTGTTCCAGATTATTTCATAATCTTCATGTTTCATTTAGAATAGTTCTTTAACATTTCATCAAATAGATAATAGCATAGCTTTTAATTATTCTCCTATTTCGGTGCATTTAGATTATCCTCACTTTTAAGTAACACAATGTGCATCTTTTGTACAAACTAGCTTTGTAGATTTTTAATCTTTTGTGTCAATGGAATAACTTCTTACAGGCTAAAATAGCTGTGGAAGCTCAGAATAAGTATGAGAGAGAGTTGATGCTACACGCTGCTGATGTTGAAGCTCTACAAGCTGCCAAGGAACAGGTTTCCAAAATGGCATCAGTTCGTCAGCATTTGGAAGAAACAACCCAGAAAGCGGAGTCACAGTTGTTGGAGTGTAAAGCATCTTGGGAGGAAAGAGAGAGAGTGTTAAAGGTATTATCGTATATCATAATAGAATATTCTGGAGGACTGAAAGGTTTGTGTGTTGTTTTAATGTACATAGGAAAATCTGTTTCATGACAAACTCTTTTACAGGATGAAGTTTCCAAATGTGTGTCTCGCTGTGAAGATCTGGAGAAACAAAACAGATTACTTCACGATCAGATTGAAAAATTAAGTGATAAGGTCGTTGCCTCCGTGAAGGAAGGGGTACAAGGTCCATTGAATGTGTCTTTCAGTGAAGAAGGAAAATCTCAAGAACAAATTTTAGAAATTCTCAGGTAACTTGAAATGTTCTTAATGTTTTACTTCTATGGTATATCAACTATGAGATGAAACTACAAATGTATAAATTAGAGAAGTGGAAATAATGAGCAATTTAGGTACAAAGCTTATTTTGTCTCTTATTGGCCAAGAAACCCACTACCACCCAATTAGTGATCACTTCTGACATTTAGATACATGTAAATAACTTTAAATCGAATCTGAAAGTAAGAATTTGGTTTCTTTGGAAAACTAAAGGCCTTTCAGATCATTTTAAAGATATACATTCCTATGTGATAGCATTTTACAGTATCAGGTGGTTGCTGGACTTATGGTGATCACTTCTTTAGGTCTATAAATGTTGAATAACTGGTGTACAGCTGAAACTAATATAATATATGTTAGCTGTATTTTAATAAAAATCTTTTTTTAAGAAAACGTAATAGAAAAAAAGAAATTTACATTTTTAAGGACACTATAATAAAAAGTATATCTCATTATTTGTTAATGAAAACATTATGTAAAAATAGTTATTAAAGTAAATAGATCTTGTCATCTTAAAAATTACCCAAGTTTTGAAATGTTATGCTATTGTTATTTTAATTTAAATAAAATGTGATGTATTCTTGTAGATTTATACGACGAGAAAAAGAAATTGCTGAAACGAGGTTTGAGGTGGCTCAGGTTGAGAGTCTGCGTTATCGACAACGGGTTGAACTTTTAGAAAGAGAACTGCAGGAGCTGCAGGATAGTCTCAATGCTGAACGGGAGAAAGTCCAGGTATGTCTTCAGGCTTTAGAAATTATTGGTGAAATCAAGAGAAATGCTTGTTTTAGTTTCTTGTAACATAAAATTTCATTTGAAATGAGCATTTTTTCTAAACCTGTAAATTCATTAAACGTTATTGGATATTGATACAGTTTAGCGATAAGAGACCAGAAGTAACCAGACTGCCTACCATTAGACATGTGCCTTAGGTACGTTGCTTAACTTCCCTGCTCTTAAATTTCCTCATCTGTAATATTGAGGATTAAGTGAGCTAGTGCACATGAAGCATTCACAATCATGCCTGGTGCATAATGAATTCTTAATAAATATCAATTACCTTAATTGTTATAGCTGTCATGTACGTCAGTATGGTCATTCTGGGATAACGCGATGGATTGAAATTGCTACAGAATATTTCTTCCTCATCAAAGAAGCAAAAAAATAATAAAAACTTTCAATCAAAGAAAGGAAAAGAAGATACTATAGTGAATGGATGGTTGCGGCACAAGTCTGATTCTTTAATCCTCATTACGAGCCAGATACTTCTTGTATGATCTATTGCATGAGGAGATGCAATAATATAACCCATATCTGGAAGGAAGGAAGTTAAGACTTTTAATCACTTATCTTTTAACTAATAGTTGGAATGACTGCTAGAGAGAAACCATTGAAACAGGGGAAAGTGAATAATTAGAATTATGGGATTTATGTTTTCAGACAAATCAGAAGTTCCAGAATTACATTCTCTTGAGAAACAATCCAAATTCAAATATATCTCATCATGGAAATAATAAACAGACCTTCTAATTTAATGGAGTTAACACTTGGAGAAATGGGGAAAACCAGAGTTGCTAAGAAAGCCTGCATATTCTCTCAGTCTCTTCTTTTTGCTGTTCCCTTGGCCTATAGAAAGGCAAATAATACTAGAAAATGTCCAACCCACAAGCAAGTTCAGAGGGGGAAGAACCAGCTCTGACATGCAGTCAGAAGAGATTCAAGAAGTAACATATATTATTTCAAAATCATAGAATGCAGTGTGAAACTAGCATGCCAGCCATGAGCCTTAGCTTTAAAAATGGTGAGGGAATAAAGTAACGTGCAAAAGATGGATAATTACACCCAATGAGAAGAGGAAAAAATTTCTTGACAAACAAATATTCGATAAAATTGCTCAAAACAAGTGATGAAACAACTGAATAAAATGAAAAAGAATTTCTGTACAAGGGGCAAAAAATAGGGCCAAGATAACATTATTTTAGAACTATTAAATTCAGTACAGCAAAAAGTATGGTTTTGGAAAGAGATGTGGATTGATGTTCTTACCTAATGGTAAAATGGATTATTTGTTGGTGGGATTTGTGATATCTTTTTGCTTTTATCTTTTTAATTTCTTGCATCTGTTTAAACTCTATAATTAGTACGTATCACAGAAAAAGATGTAAAACTTTCACAAATTTATTTTTAAAAGTTGACATTTAAACCCTTTTTGTAGGAATGATTAGAACTGGTAGGAAAAGATAGATCTTCACCTGTTGTTAGATGTTGGCGTATATATACATGTGCTTGAAATCTTTAGGTAACTGCAAAAACAATGGCCCAGCATGAAGAACTGATGAAGAAAACCGAAACAATGAATGTAGTTATGGAGACCAATAAGATGCTAAGAGAAGAAAAGGAGAGGCTAGAACAGGATCTGCAGCAGATGCAAGCAAAGGTTTGTAACTGACTCTTCAAAAGTAAAGGCATGTTATTTTCAGTAATATTATGTAGGAATTTTTACATTGCGTATTAAAAAATACTGGCACATTTTTAGGTGAGGAAACTGGAGTTAGATATTTTACCCTTACAAGAAGCAAATGCTGAGCTGAGTGAGAAAAGCGGCATGCTGCAAGCAGAGAAGAAGTTATTGGAAGAAGATGTCAAACGTTGGAAAGCCCGTAACCAGGTAAATGCAGTTAAACCCATTCTGAAACATGGAAACATGTTGATTTTAAGTAATAGGGTAAATGTGTGCCGTGCCACACACACTAGTTACATGAGTTGTGAGAGTTTCTCTGAGCCCATTTTCTTCATTTGTAAAAATGACATAATAATCACTTTTCATGTTACAAAAGTTAAATAATAAGCGTAAAGCAATTCATCCCAAAACGCTCTAGAACGGAAACCATTATTATCTGAATATGACTGTAGAATTTAAGAGCCAATTCATTCTTTTTTTTTTTTTTTAATCACACAAGCAATCTGAAAAGTCAAGGAGGGTGACCTACACAAATCTAGATATATTTCTATTGTGTTGCTTTCCTTCTTGGCTGATGTAGTTACTTACATTTAGGATTATTTTTATGTTTTTGTTTGGATTGTAATATAAGCTTTTTTTCTTATAAATGTCACTTTAATGAAATTGTTTAATATTAAAAGCTTATAGATTTTTGGATTCTATTATTTGGTTCCATTGTAACTATACTGAAATGTTTTGCAACTATGAAAATATAATGAATAGTTAATAACATTTACTCTATTTTCTCTTTATTTTGGTTAGATTTTTTAGCTAAACAACTAAAGCTTTAATCTTAAGTATATTGTAGTTTGGTGCTTCATCATTTTGTATGCAAGATACCCAATGTAAACATAATTAGATGCTCTATTATTTTATTATACATTAGTTTGGCAAACCTATAAGACCATGTTATGCATTTTTGCTGTTTTAGCATCTAATAAGTCAACAGAAAGATCCAGATACTGAAGAATATCGGAAGCTCCTTTCTGAAAAGGAAGTTCATACTAAGCGTATTCAACAGTTAACTGAAGAAATTGGGAGACTTAAAGCTGAGATTGCAAGGTATACAGAAGAAGCCTTAAATTGTATATAATACATGAAATCTTAAAGAAGTTGACTTCTACTCTTTGTAAGACTCCACGAGTGCTTCCTGATTTTAGAAAGAATGGAAAGTGCTGGAGCCCTTACATGTGTTTTTCCCTTTATTACTTTCAAGAGCCAAACAAGCAGTAATTTAATTTTATGTCTTCATGTATGAATTATTTCTCTGTATTTTGTTACTTTTTTAAAAAAAACTACACAATTGATGTGAGTCTAAAGCTAAATGTGTTTTTCTAAACAGTCTAAATAACTTGCAAATAGGTCTGCCTTTTTTTTTTTTTTGGTTAGAATATATTCATGAACCTGTTTTGAAAATTCTTAATAAAGGAAGTTTTTAAGTTAAATTTTTTTAAATGAACTTACATTGTCCTTTTAAAGATAAGTTGAATATTAAAATTAATGTTTCTGGTTTGTATTTTTAAAGCTTTAATATGAGTTGTCCATGTCATCATGAGCTTAAAAGATTATACATTTTTGTCCCATATACTTTTTTCATAACAATATATCTCTTACTATAATATTACTAAATTTTAAAAAATGAGAAAGGTGAGATTCAGAAAGATACACAAGATTAAACCCATACTCTTAATTCAAGTAATTAGATTTAAGTTTAGTTCATGATAAAGTACAGGATTTGGCAGACTATAACCCACAATCTTGTTTTGTATGGCTTGTAAGCTAAAAATCATTTTAACATTTTTAAAGCATTGTAAAAAAGGAAAAATTGTGTAACGAAGACTTTATGTGACCTACAAAACCTAACATATTTACTTAATGCTCAATAGAGTGGAGTATAGATTTTGGTATCAGGCAAATGTAGATTAAAATCTGTGTACCAACACTTGATTACTATTTAAAATTGTGCATGTTATATGACTGCTTATAGCTTGGTTTTTCTTATCTCTAAAATGAGCATGTACGCCCATGTAATAATCAGACAATCTTTCTAAAGGACCACAGATTCATAAATTAAGGAATTATCTTTTAAGTATGGGTGTGTGTTTTTTAAGGATTTTTAAATAAAAATCTTACTTTTATCTTACAATAAAAATGTAAAGGATTTTAAAACTTGAAAATGTCTCATATACTTAGTCTTTCTCCTTTACCCCATTTTTTTTGTTTAGATCAAATGCATCTTTGACTAACAACCAGAACTTAATCCAGAGTCTAAAGGAGGATTTAAGTAAAGTAAGAACTGAAAAGGAAAACATCCAGAAGGACTTAGATGCCAAAATAATTGATATACAAGAAAAAGTCAAAACTATTACTCAAGTCAAGAAAATTGGGCGTAGGTACAAGACTCAGTATGAAGAACTTAAAGCACAACAGGATAAGGTATTTTGAAGTGATTTTTGTTTTATATGTATATTTTACGTATGCAGTATATCATTTATGTACACAATTCACACACCATTTAAGGATAACTTATAAAAATCTTCGTAATTTTGATTATTGATGTTTAGATTTTAAACGAGTGTAAGCTTATATATATCTTTATTTAAAATCAGCTCTTTAATATGTTCCAAAGTACACTATAAATTCATGGAGAAATCTTAATAAATCCAAGATATTTGAGTTTAATATTCTAGTTTCAAATATTCTTCCTTTTCTTGTAAGTCATTGCTGACTAAAATTGTGTATATCGAAAAATGATAGTTCTTTATAATTAATCAGGTAGTGTTACAGTTTTAAATTAATCTGTTAACTACCAATCAAAAAGAATTTTTAAATCCTTGTTACAGTTTGAATCTGAATTTTAATTCCTAAAGATAAAGAACTTTATATCCACTTAATTACATATTTGTCACATGTTAGATTAGAAAATATATGTGGAAAAAAATACAAAATTCTTACCTTTCAGTGTTAACCACTGTTGGCACTTAAGGATACTTTTCTTTACATATGAGTGATTTGTTTTTCCAAACAGTTCCATGTCAAACAGTGCACTATCATCTTGGTTAGCTGCTTAATATTCAGTTATATGGAAAACACTAATCAATTTAATAACTTACATTTGAACATTAAAGTTGTTCCATAGAAAATTCACTTATGAATATCTTAAAGATAAATTTCTTTGCATAGTTATTATTTCCTTAGATGAACTTGCAAAAGTGGAATTATTGAATATAAATGTGGAAGTATATTGTTACTGTTTGTTATATTAGATCATGGAGACCTCAGCTCAGTCTTCTGGAGACCATCAGGAACAGCATGTCTCTGTCCAGGAAATGCAGGAGCTCAAAGAAACCCTTAACCAAGCTGAAACAAAGTCAAAATCACTTGAGAGTCAAGTAGAGAATCTGCAGAAGGTATGAGTGTGAGATAGTGAAAGTTTTATGTACCAATTCTTTCCTTGTTGTTGAATACCTAAAGAAATAGAATGAACTATTACTCAGTCATAAAAAAAGGAATTTTAAAAAATATGGGTTACACAGACACTTTTATATGGAAATGTACATATTTTATCCTTTTTACTTTGAATGACTCATGTAGCATCTAGTCATCTTCAAGTGTTCACTTACTTGGTTTGACCACCATTTTATGTTTATACTTCCATTTAATGTAAATAAGCAAATTAACAAGTTTTACTTTTTCAGTTTGTAGAACATACAGATTATAGTAGTTTGATTGACTTATGTAGTGAACCCTTTGCTTTCCTTTAAAAGACATTATCTGAGAAAGAGATGGAAGCAAGAAATCTCCAGGAACAGACTGTGCAGCTTCAGTCTGAACTCTCACGCCTCCGTCAGGATCTTCAAGATAGAACCACGCAGGAGGAGCAGCTCCGCCAGCAGATAACTGAAAAAGAGGAAAAAACAAGAAAGGCTATTGTAGCGGCAAAATCAAAAATCGCACATTTAGCTGGTAAATTTCTGTATAGGCTAAGGTTTGAACTTGATAGTGAAAGTTAATTTGATATAAGCTTAAAATTCACTGAGAAAGAAAGAAAGTAAATACTATGAAGTGATTTCTCTGTGTGTGCTTTAAATATTGGGTTTATTTAATTAGACACAAAATTAGAGCAATCTTAATTTTCAGGGGATGAGGATGTCCTTGATAGATGAAGTCTTAGTTGTTAACTGGTAATAAATAGATGGGGTGTATTGCTGTCCTTCCACTTCAGTGTTACGACCTTCTGATGGAGATCCTTTGGGTCCACAGTGTACTATCCAGAGGCCTTCTGTAAACTAGACAGCGTTGGGTCTTACCAGGCCAGAAATTTTTCTGTTCCTCACTTTACGTAAGGCCCCTCTAGCCCTTCAGGGAAAATATGTCAGATTTATGAGGAGCCCAGTGCTGCAGCACTCACAGCCTTACTGTACCTTGCTTTCCATTCTGCTTAGTAGGTAAATAAAATGCCAAATTTGTTGGGTTTTATTATGAGAAATTTTTTAATGATCTCTGAGATAGTGTCCCAGCAACTTACTTTATTAAAAAAATAAAGTTACTTTTAAGTATATGCTATAGATTGTATGTAGTGAAAGTTTGCAACTTATAATATCCTTGCACTGAAATATTAAAGGCCATCTAAAAGGGCTTCTGTTGACTGTAGATTGATGATGGATCCTTTATCTCTTTGGAGATCTTAGTTGGGAAAACTTACATATTTTTATGTTGGAGTGAGTATACTTTATGTTGGAGTAATAAATATGGATACTTTTGGAACTTTGCCTGTTGAGGTGTTTAGTGTATCAGAATTGCTGCAGATATTAAAGTTCAGGAGTAGAATCTGGTAAAGACTTCTGAGTACCTGTTAAGCACATAAATATTTTTGTTTGATTATAACATTAATAGAATCGCATGGTTACTTCTTTAGGTGTAAAAGATCAGCTAACTAAAGAAAATGAGGAGCTTAAACAAAGGAATGGAGCCTTAGATCAGCAGAAAGATGAACTGGATGTTCGTATGACTGCTCTGAAGTCCCAATATGAAGGTCGAATTAGTCGCTTGGAAAGAGAACTCAGGGAGCATCAAGAGAGACACCTTGAGCAGAGAGATGAGCCCCAGGAACCTACTAATAAGGTGATAAGCTAATTCCGTTTCATTGACAAATCCTTTTGCACATTTCATTGACAAATCGTTTTGCACATTTCTGGTGATTTAGGAGCCTTTTTCTGAATGAATTTTAGCTAAACAAAAAACGCAATTCAAAAAAAGTAAACTGTTTGGATGGCATTGTTCAGTGCCATACTCGTGTAGGGTAAGCACAATAATCCATAGTTTTCTTTTTATTCAGGTCCCTGAACAGCAGAGACAGATCACGTTGAAAACAACCCCAGCTTCTGGTGAAAGAGGAATGTGAGTTTTGATTCTCTTACAGCCTGTTATCTGTTTGTTTGTTTTTTTAAGTTCAGGGAAAGTCTACTGACTTTGAGAGAGAAAAACAAAAACGTACTAAAGAGCTATTTATCTGTGCAACATTGCATTGTGTTCTTTGGCAACTTTTTTTCTCCCAGAATTCATGTTTTCAGCATACTTTCTTATCAGGTAGAACTTTGTGACAGAAAACATCTTTCATCTTTAAGATGTGATTGACTTCTAAGATAGGCTGCTGATTTTTAAAACTGTCAAAAGTCTACCCAAACCAGTGTTAGGAAAAACAGAATTAATAAGGTGTGAATGCATATTAAGGTCATACTTATGGAACACTCACTACAGGAAATACATACGTTTCGCTTTTGTTAGAGCATTTGTACTTTATAAGGAATAGTTATAGTAATTTCATTTATTTTTGCATTTTTCCCCTCTGTAAGTGCCAGCACCTCAGACCCACCAACAGCTAATATCAAGCCAACTCCTGTTGTATCTACTCCAAGTAAAGTGACAGCTGCAGCTATGGCTGGGAATAAGTCAACCCCCAGGGCTAGTATCCGCCCAATGGTTACACCTGCCACTGTTACAAATCCTACTACTACCCCAACAGCTACTGTGATGCCCACTACACAAGTGGAATCACAGGAAGGTAAGTAAAATAACACTGATCTAATTAGATAGACTGCTTATTGAGATTTATCATAAGAAGATGATGGTAACTTTAAGAATAAGTGAGGCTTCCACTGAAGCTAAAGTCAGACATGATAATAAAAATGGGCAGTTAATGTTTTCAAGTGCATTACCACCCAAGATATTTGTTAATGCAGCACATTCCCTCCCTTCCTTCTTTTCTGCTTTGTTTTATTTTTAAGCTAAAGAAAGTGGAAAATACACCACTATAAATATAAGGCATATTTTTTCTGGATCAAAATTTTCACTTCTAATGGCAAAGAAAGATGATGTGAAACCCACTTCAGAAAACCATATTGTCACTGGTTGAACCCAGACACTGCTTTTTCACTGAAACTGTCTTGACACTTTAATTGCTTTCTCCACTTTGTCCTCATGACATTTTCTTACTATAGCAGTTACATTTCAGTTGAATACATGCCTTTTTTTACTCTAATAGATTGAGTTCCTAAAGGGTAAGAATCTTCATTATTTAATTCCTTTACCCAAGCCCAAGATAGGTGTTTAGTAAAACTTTACTAAATCAATTTCCTTGGCTTCTTGTCTTAATAAACGTTGGAATTCAGTAAATTATTTAAGCATTTAGAAATATATAATGTGTGTATATACTGTGAAAAGTACAGAATATTTTACTTCAGCTACATTCAATACAGTAATTTTCTGATATATTACCAATTAAACTTAATCATTATTTTATGTCAAACAAAATGATGCTTAATAAAAACTTGTAATTTGACTCTGAGCTTCTTAATTCATTGATTTTATTTGGTCGTAATTTAAGTAGAATAATTGATGTAAAAAACAATTTCAGGTATTTATCTAATTCAGCCAGCAATTTATTGCACACTACCATATCAGTCACATGGCAGTACAAAAATGCACCTGTTATCTTTACTCTTTGTTTTTATCTAGTGAGTGGTAAGAGATATGTCCACAAATAGGCAAAATGTTACCTATAACACAGAATAAGAAGAATGACCCAAGCTTCGGTAAACATGGAAGACAATATATTTCACATTATAATTACTTTTCAGCTATGCAATCAGAAGGGCCTGTGGAACATGTTCCAGTTTTTGGAAGCACCAGTGGATCAGTTCGCTCTACTAGTCCTAACGTCCAGCCTTCTATCCCTCAACCCATTTTAACTGTTCAGCAACAGACACAGGCCACGGCTTTTGTGCAACCCACTCAACAGAGTCATCCTCAGATTGAGCCTGCAAATCAAGAGTTGTCTCCAAATATAGTAGAGGTGGTTCAGAGTTCACCAGTTGAGCGGCCTTCTACTTCTACAGCAGTATTTGGCACCGGTAAGATTAATGAAGTTTGAGTAGACCCGTGCATTTATAGTTTCTTGGATATAGAACAGATCTCAAAGTATTCTTTGTACATACTTGTTTTCTGCCAGGCATTAAAATGGATAAATGTATTCCTAATATTTAATTTTATGTTTACTACTGAATTCTATTTCAGATCACTTGTTTTTGTCATTTAATTTTTTCTTCTCCAGTTTTTTTTGACTGATTTTAAAGGTGATACAACTCGTAAAATCTATGTGTGACTTAATACAGGTCCTAAAAATGAAAAGATATCTAAGAAAAGACCAAATAAGGATTTCCAAATCTAAACACAGAAGTAAATTTTTTTTATCCAGGAAGGCCTGGGTTTTAAAAAATACAGAAGGCCCTCTGTATACTTTGTGAATGGCAATTATGTATCAGCACAGTGGCAGTGAGTCAGGTGAATTGCTGTAAAGGCTGATCGGCTTACAAAGGTTAGGTCGGTGGTTCGTTCAGAGTGTAATTTGCTCTTTGCACATAGATCAGCAAATGGAATAAATTGGGTCAATCTGTCCAAGTAAGTGTTTATTGTGTCTTTCTTTAGTAAAATGACTAAATTGTTTTTAAAAATAACTTTGTCTAAATTGAGTTTATCATAGCGCTGTAATTCAAGATTTAAATTATGTAATTTCAAAGTTTCAGCTACCCCAAGTTCTTTGCCAAAGCGTACACGTGAAGAGGAAGAGGATAGCACCATAGAAGCGTCAGACCAGGTCTCTGATGATACCGTGGAAATGCCTCTTCCAAAGAAATTGAAAAGCGTTACACCTGTAGGAACTGAGGTGTGTAGAGGTTCTTCTGTTTATTTTTACTTCTATCAATAGAGCTAAGATTTTTTTTTCAGTTACAGTATTATTAGGTGAATGAACCTTT
>NW_011888879.1:3851219-3895364 GCF_000151845.1 Pteropus vampyrus
AAGTATTCTTTGTACATACTTGTTTTCTGCCAGGCATTAAAATGGATAAATGTATTCCTAATATTTAATTTTATGTTTACTACTGAATTCTATTTCAGATCACTTGTTTTTGTCATTTAATTTTTTCTTCTCCAGTTTTTTTTGACTGATTTTAAAGGTGATACAACTCGTAAAATCTATGTGTGACTTAATACAGGTCCTAAAAATGAAAAGATATCTAAGAAAAGACCAAATAAGGATTTCCAAATCTAAACACAGAAGTAAATTTTTTTTATCCAGGAAGGCCTGGGTTTTAAAAAATACAGAAGGCCCTCTGTATACTTTGTGAATAGCAATTATGTATCAGCACAGTGGCAGTGAGTCAGGTGAATTGCTGTAAAGGCTGATCGGCTTACAAAGGTTAGGTCGGTGGTTCGTTCAGAGTGTAATTTGCTCTTTGCACATAGATCAGCAAATGGAATAAATTGGGTCAATCTGTCCAAGTAAGTGTTTATTGTGTCTTTCTTTAGTAAAATGACTAAATTGTTTTTAAAAATAACTTTGTCTAAATTGAGTTTATCATAGCGCTGTAATTCAAGATTTAAATTATGTAATTTCAAAGTTTCAGCTACCCCAAGTTCTTTGCCAAAGCGTACACGTGAAGAGGAAGAGGATAGCACCATAGAAGCGTCAGACCAGGTCTCTGATGATACCGTGGAAATGCCTCTTCCAAAGAAATTGAAAAGCGTTACACCTGTAGGAACTGAGGTGTGTAGAGGTTCTTCTGTTTATTTTTACTTCTATCAATAGAGCTAAGATTTTTTTTTCAGTTACAGTATTATTAGGTGAATGAACCTTTAGGGCCAAAATCCAGAAAATTCTCTCTTGTTAACTTACTACAAAGTTTCCACTGACAACACAGGTACTGTTGCTGACAGTGTTTTATAACCTTTGCATATCTTTAATTAAATTAGTTCCCATTTCAACTTAAAAACAGTTACAAAACATAAATCAAATTCCCTTCTAGTTGTTTTTATTTAATTCAAAAAATAAGGAATTATATATTTTCATGGACATTTTAAACTGTTACCTGCCATCTTTTTCTCAGATTATCCAAAATTATATTCCTTTATTTTCTTTCATTGAGGATAAATTGTAATGGATTGTTTTACTAGCAAACATTGAGACTACTAAATTAATTTCATTAGCTTATATTTGATTACTGCTAAGTAGCCTTATTTTGTATATACTAAAGAATGTGATTATGTTTTGTAAATATAAATGAACATTTCTGATGTACAGCTCCCTAAAATTACAGATTTGAGTTTTATTTTATTGGGAGAGCTAGCTGAATGCTTTATCTAGTGAACTGAAATATTAAACACACTGTATGTCATAATTCAGGAAGAAGTTATGGCAGAAGAAAGTACCGATGGAGAGGTAGAGACTCAGGTATACAACCAAGATTCTCAAGATTCCATTGGAGAAGTAAGTAAAACATATTTAAAGTAACAAATTGTTTCTTTTAATGAATGAAATTAGCTTTGACAAATTTAATCATTTGGACTTTTTTAATTGGCTGTTTTTATATTTAATGAACTGTTATTAGAATTAACTGTGCAATTTTCTGCTTTGTTTTACTCCTAATTAGTATAATGCCTTCTAAACTTTATAGTAAAGAAATTTTTTGCTTCTTAGCGCAGGTTTTCCATGCTAACGGTTGTCATGAGTAAAGATTATCCAGTCTTAATTATTTGGAAGGACGAGTGCTTGCTGAGTGTTGAGTGAACCTGCAGTGCCCAATTTGGTGGTCTGTTGCTTTCCCTCTATCGCTTTCCTTACTGAATTAAAATACTCTGTGCAAGGAATTGCATTTATACGCTATATGCACTTATATTGTCAATAATGTGATAGTGTACCGTGTCCGCTGGCTGCTGGACTTGTCATGGTGATCACCTCTTTAGATAAATAAATATCAAATAACTATGGTGTACACCTGAAACTAATATAATAATGTATATTAGGTATATTTTAATAAATTTTTTAAAAAATAATTTTAAAAAATTTAAAAAGTAATTTGCTTTAAGGTCCATTGGCTGTTTAATAGGTATGCAAAAAAGACAAATCACTTTTTTTCTTCACTGAATTACGAAAGATTGTATTTTAATGCAAAATGTTATCTTTAATGGTTAAGACATCTAGTATCTATAATATAAAAATTAAATTTATTAATGATCATCCCTTAATTTTAGTATAAGAATTGGTTGATGTTATTTTCTAACCATCTGCTTTTTTAATGTCTGCATACCACTTGGGCATTTCAGTGAATAATTGCTCTCATTTTAGTGGTTCCTCATCTGTATTAACTGCTTAACTAAAGTAGATTTCTACAAGGCTATCCATGCATCACCTGCAAGCTACACAAATATGAATATATTTAGAATGATTAAGTTTCTGGGTACCACTATAATATAAACTCTATTGATATTTAAAGATGGAATAAAAATAAAACACCTTTCAAAAAAAAAAGATATTACTGATTAACTAAAAGGTAGACATTTAATTTTTTAATAATATCAAAAGTAAATTTAAAGTTACAGTTTATTCGAGTAGCTAACAAATGGAATTGTGAGGAGATAGATTAAGCAAAGAATTATTTTTATGTCTGATATCTTAACGTAGTTTGAAAGCTTAGGATAGTCATTTTTTTTGTGGGTAGAGGTGGCTTTGTAAAAAGACAACAGTAATAGTTTAGTATATTTTCCAGGCTATTTCTGGTTTGGAGAGAAAGACTTTTTTTTAAAATAATATGTTAGAAGCCCATGGATATTTTTTTTTTTTCTGTCTTTGGTCTATAACTCCACTGTCAACTAACCACATCGGCTGTTGAGTATTTGAAATATGCTATAAGTGTAAAATACATATTGGATTTTGAAGACTTACTACAAATTTTAAAATGTTGACTATCTGGTTAATAATCTTTACATTGATTATATGTTGAAATAATGTTTTGGGTCTCTTAAGTATATTATTAAAATTGATTTTACCTGTGTCTTGTCTCTACCTACTAGAAAATTTTAAATTACATGTGTGAGTCATATTATGGTTCATGTAATTCTATTGGGCAATACTGATCTGCAATATCACAGTGGTAGTTTTTACACATATATATGTATATACTTCTCTTTCATTTTTATTGGAGTATTTATTACCCGATGAGATTTATAACAATAGTTCTATTGGAAGACTAAAGAAACCCCAAGATTTATCTTCTTTAGTTTATTTTTTTTTAATTCTCCTTTTGAAAACAATTTTAAAAAATAAAATGCTAGTAATTTGTGAGTATTCTTGTCTTTACTTAGTTAGATCTGCAGCATGTTACTGATAGATTTAGGTATATTTGCCTTTTTATAATTTTTTTTCTTTTTAATTTATAAAGGGAGTCACCCAGGAAGATTATACTCCAATGGAAGACACTCAAGAAAACTCTCAACCGTTGCAAATAGACCTTGGAGCCCTTCAATCAGATCAGCAAACAACTTCATCTCAAGATGGTCAGGGCAAAGGAGATGATGTCATCGTAATTGACAGTGATGACGAAGAAGAAGATGATGATGAAAATGATGGAGAACATGAGGTAAATTTGGTTTGAGATCATCAATTGTTTTTAAACTGCTAGATGAAATGCTGAAATCCTTGGAACTACTAATGCATCGACCAATAAATTCTGATTTCCTGTCAGTTTGAATAAATTATTTTGCTTTTTTTTATCCTGATTATCTCCTAAATTATTATTTTATACTGAAATCGACTGGAACAGGTGATAGAAAGACCTAGTTTGTTTTTTAAATGATTGCCGGCCCTTTAGGAATTGTTAAATTTGTTAGATTAATTAAAATTAATCTTAAATCTTATCAGTTAAGTTACTGTGGATTTAATTATAAACTCTATGGTTTCAGGAAGTAATAGACAAAACTAAGATTTTTTCCTCATGGAGCCCCATAGTTGTTTTCAAAAGAAATTGAGGTATCATAAAAATTGAAGCATCTTTTAAGTGAAACTGTGTCTTATTTTGGGAGTTAATCCTGTATTGACAACTTTTCATTTTTGATTCTTTTGTTAATCAGACAGTGCCTTTTAAAAGCTCATAGTGTAATTTCATCATTCTTCAACATCACATTTTAAATTTAGAGTTAAAGTGGACCACTTGACAATTTGTGGACACCTAGGAGGTTTAATCTTTGAACTGATCTCATGCAAACAATTAGATTTCAGAATCAGTTATTATTGTACTAATTCTAATAAACTTTAAAGTTCTGATATTTGCTGCCACTGAACTAATCCCATAACAACTTTCAGGACAACTCTTATATCCTGGTCAGTGGTGTGCCACATAAATTTCTAAGCATGGTATCAAGATGTGCAGAACATGTATGCCATATCCTGGATCTTTATTTCTACTTGGGGATTTTTTTACTAGGATTATGAAGAAGATGAGGAAGATGATGATGATGATGAAGATGACACAGGGATGGGAGATGAGGGCGATGATAGCAATGAAGGCACCGGTAGTGCAGATGGCAATGATGGATATGAAGCTGATGATGCTGAGGTAACTGTCTAGAATTTTGGCCATCTGGTTTTTTTTACAAGCTTACTTGGAAAACTTAATGTTCTCCAAGGGTATAGAAAGGCCTATATTCTTAGAATATTCCAACGTTTTTATACCTTTGGGTTTGTTTTTACTGTGGTTTAGTTTGATTATTTTTTAAGATAATTATATTTGACTTATTTGCACTTAGTATTTATATTTTGTTTTTAGGGTGGTGATGGGACAGATCCAGGGACAGAAACAGAAGAAAGTATGGGTGGAGGTGAAAGTAATCAGAGAGCTGCTGATTCTCAAAACAGTGGTGAGATTTTTAGTCTCTTTTTCATTGAACAAGTCTGGAGATATTTTTCTAAACTAGGATTGCATTTAATTATCACATAGGTAGTAAAACTTGATAGTAAATTAGCAAGCAAAAGATTGGCCCTTGTTCTAGCTTTGTCATACTATTCTCTCATGAAGTCTACTATATTTATATCTGTAAAGCGCAGTCATTACACTGTCTTTTCTACCTCATTGGACTCTACTGTAAGATTAAACATGTTGAAATCCATAAAGGATTATAAATGTCATGTGTTGCTGCTGTTCATATTAAGTGGGAAAGTTAAATCAGGGACTTCCCAACCAGAAGAGGTCAGTCTAATCCAGCTACGGGTTTCAAGATTTGTGGGTATTGAAGCTTTGCAATGTTGTCTGCTTATCCAATGAATAAAAGACTTTTTGACCAATATATAGCATGCTTTTTATTAAATCTTTGAAAGGATGAGTCCTGGAGGAAATGTAGGCAGCAAAGGATAATGAAATTCATAGAAAATAATTATATTTTACAACTGTTTTAAAATGTGTTTTAAAGAATTAGTGATCATTTGGTGTAATATTCTGGTTTTATAGATGATACTAAGCTAAAGTTGTTAATAGTAATACAGTAAAAACATATATACTTAGACTAATGAAAAAATAGGGTATGAGTTTCCATATAGGCCTGTCTGTTTTAAAGTACGAGGTTTATATGCTCATTGGAATTAAGAAAGTAAGGACAGGCAGTCTTTTCAACTTTTAAATTTTTTAAGAGAAAATAATGACTATAAAACCACATAATGAAGAACAGTATTGCTTTTTAAGGGAGATAAGGTAAGGAGAGATTAATGATATTTTGGGTAACGATTTACATTTTATGTAACATTTTGTAGATTTAAGAAACATCTTTAGTTGGGATATAGAGGGAAATTTTTTGCCTCATTGTTACCAAAGCTAAAGAGCATGTGTGCAACTCTTTGAAAGGCAAAAACTCAAAAGGTCAGCATTTGGAGTGAGGAAAGGTTTTATTGATTGAGAAGGTGCCTGCTGAGAAGATGGTAGATGTAATGGTGCCTCAGATCCATCTTGCCCACTGGACTAGGTTGAGTTTTTAAGGGGCTAGGAGAAACATGGGCAGCAGTGCTGGTGGGGCAAGTTTTAATTGGGAGACCTTGGAACTTGGCCATTTATGTAAAGGGGCGTCAATACCAGATCTTCCTAGACAATGGACCCTTGACTTCTGAAAGTGTTCTGGTGTTCAAGTTCCAGTGTTCTGTCCTGGTCCTTTGGTTCCATGGGGGTGGGGTGGCTCAGCTTTGGTTCTCGGTGTAGCTGGAGGTCAGAGTTCTCTGCGCATGCTTTGTCTGCATGGCTTATGGTTTTGATCTGTTGCCTCTAAAAAGCAATTCAATATCTCATTAAACAGGATAAGACCATTTTGAGTTAGTTCTACAATTAAAAATCCTCCCATTTTGTTGTTCATGAGGGAAATAGGGCAATTGGGTCCAGGTTCAATTAAGAGCAAGGATTAGCTGGCCATTGTGCCCCTCTTATGTGGCTCTTAGCCTACCTTTTCTGCAATGGTACCTGAATTTTTGATGGAGCATTCTGGGTGTTCAATTTACAAGCAGAGACCACAGCAACAATAGAGGTAGCAGCAGGCCTGGATACCTGTACCCTAATATGAGATAAAAGATAAAGAGTAACTTTTGTTATTATATCTCCCAGGACCCAAACCATGATGAGTGGCAAGGTCAGGAAAAGGAAGGGTAGTTTTAGTTCTCAACAATTCCAAGTCACTGGAAGAATTCAGTATTCAGTCTAGTTTCCAAGCGGAAAACAAAACAAAACTCTGAGACAATAGACAGCACTAGAATCTAATTTCCACAAAGGTATATTATAGTTCCTATTGAAACAAAATTTTCTCTCCAAAATCACCTCCATTTTTATCGAAGGTAGACAAATTAAAACTAATTCACCTGCAAAATAAGTCTGGTTTCAGTAAACTTGGACTGATTGTATAAATAAATCCAACAAGATTAGTAATTAACCATATAGGCATTTTTAAATCTGCTTTGCTGGAATTTTCCTAAGAAATCTTCATGTTGAACTTTAAATAGTCTTTCAAGGCTAAGAAGCCAAGCCACATACAAGCCATCAGACTTCTCCTGCAATACCTATAGGGTAAATTGGGTAAATTCCTCTCTGTTTGAGGTCCCTAGCATATCCTGAGTTTCTTTCTTTGCAACTCCCAGGAAGCAACCTTCGTTCCTCACCTGGAAAGACTACTGTGAACCATGTAAACAAGGTACCAGGTTGTTTTCCAAAGGGGATTTTTTGGCCTCCGAAATCAATCTTAACTCCTCAAAGCTATCTGGTCGTATCTGAGTGTGTGCATGTCTCTCTCAAACATGGCATTCCAAAGCCTCGGTAATAAAATTAGTTTCCAATTCTGTTATAAAGAGAACAGATTCTGTTTTAACTTATGCAAATAATTACATTGCCATGAAAATACAAATACTCATTAAAAGTTTCTAGATTCTGGAGAGATCATTTGGGGAGAGAAAAATAAATGTTTCGGTTCTACTTACAGAGGTATAATCTACCAAATTGCTAACTCATAGGTAAATATGTTTGCTTTTATTTGGAAAACAAACGATTAAAAAGTCATCAGCAAACAAAAAGTTATAAAAAGTGTAACCATTTTACCAGTTTCTTCAGTCTCGTGTAATTAAACTTGTTCTGCTTGAATCCAGTTTTTCCATTAGCTCTCTAGAACTTGCCCAATGATGGCGAGGTTATTCATCAAGGTTCGTATGATTTGCTCAGTGAAGTGGGTGCCCCAGTCACTAGAGATTGTGGAAGATATAACCCAAGTGGGAAACACATTTTCTACCAGTTTCTTTGCCATTGCGAGAACAAGAGTCCTGTGGCAAGGGAAATCTTCAGCTCATCCAGAAAACATACAGGCAAAAACAAGAACGTACTGATAACTCAAACTAAGTGGCAGTTGAATGAAGTCCAGCTTAAATGTACCATGGTGGATAAAGGAATGTAAAAACCAAAAAAATGTCAGGGAGTCAGGTTAACCAAGCAGCCATCTTGGGTTTCCCACAGCCTCCACTGTCCATTTAATTTAGTCATTGTTTGCCCATCTTAATTTCTCTGATTCAGCAACAGACTGTTGCCATTTTACAAGAACATCAGGATGGCAAAAGTCTGGCAATGAAGGGGTCATTTTTGCAAAAACAATGGATTTCACCCACAGGTACCACAATTGGATACTCAGATTTCATCATTTTAGTGTGTCCCTCAATTTTGATGGCAGACATCTTACGTCAGGATATCTCAGATTTCCAGCGATTTCACATATATTTCTGGAACATTCATAACATATGAATACAACATAAAGAAGGCTCAATGTTATTTTTTATTGGATAGTGCTCCCCATGTAATTTCAACACACCAGTATAAGCCTAATTACTTAATATTTCTCTTTTTTAGAGAGAGAAAACAAATCTTTTGAGATTCCAGGGTCCCTTCAGGAATACCTCAGTTATTCCCAGGTCAAGACTCATAATTTAAATTTTGGGAAGTTTGCAGAATATATCAAAGGTTTGGATATTTGACTAGGATCATAAGACATTGCAAAGTTATACTTAGTTATCCATTTAAAGAAAAATGTAGATGTTTACACAATTGTTAGCGAAACTTAGCTCTTACTGTTTAGGAGATTTCATTTTCTTAAATAATCAAGTACCTGATTAAGACAATGTAAAACAAAATTATTTTGATAAAACACAGAATCTTTGCTTTCTAGGCAGAAAACTTTCACATGCTATCAATAGACCTATATCCTTTTTAGAAGAAAGAGAAATCCTAACTCTAATTTTGTGTCAACTTACTTTTGATATTTGATTAAATTTATTTTAATCTTAGTAAGCTGGAACACAAAATTTTCTCAGATAATGACTTAGCTAATCAATGAATATCCATCATTTAATTTAGCTAACAAACTTTAAAGTTCCAAGTTATCAAAGAGATTTACAAAGTTATTTTAAGTACAGTTATTGCCAGTTAACCTAAAATAAACTTTGTATTCTGCTTACATTTATTTTATTTGCTCCTAACAATTAAGTTTAGATTACGTATAAAAATTTTGTCATACCAAGTTATTTTTCTTGCTGACAAACTTTGCAGTAGACATAACACGAACTTATTTGACTAATAAACCCAGGTAGAATAAAGGTATTACTTAATGCTGATGATTCTAAAGAAATGCCTATTTAACCAAACCAAATCAAACTTAAAACCAGCTTTCATATCAAATATTAAAGATCATACAACTCTGTTATATTTTTGAGAATTCTCATATAAAGCGCTTCTTTGTTTAGCCAGTTTAATATTACAAGTTAGCAATACCATTCAGTGGTGGAATTATACTATATTTAGAACTATACTATACTATATCTACACATAGATGTACATAAACACACAGGTAAACATAAACAGGTCTTACATCTTTCATTTTAAAATGATAGCTTTTGCGTCCCAGATACAATGCAAAACTCAGAAGTAAAACTAGATCCAAATTATGTTTCTGGCAAATGGACTAAATTAGGGTTTTGCTCATATACCAAAGCTTTACATCTGTAAGAATTCCTTTAAAGCTGTTTTAAAATTTGTAATCAGAATACATTCCATGGTCTCTGAGAGGTCTGAGGTCTTCCTTTAAGGGTGCCCCTTAAGGTGGGCTTGTCAACAAACACAAACAACAGAAAATGGAAAGCAAGCGTACACAATAAAGTTGGAAAGCTCAGAAGGTATAACAAGTGCATTCAGAATGCCTGAATTTAAGGTGGCAGATTTTCTCAGAGGAAAACGGCACTGGGATACTGGGATAGAGTCTGAACACAAGATGGCAGCTACCACATGTCTAGAGACAAAGATTGGAGCTGGGGAAGAAGAAGCCTCAGGTGCCATTTTACTTTTTATTTCCAAGCCAATAAATAAAGTATACACAAAGCAAGATCAATACACAGCACACAAAGAAATAAATTGAGTACTCTCCTAACCAAACTTCAGATAAACTAGATAAGCTACAAATTTTAAATTCAAGTCACCCAAGAAATGAATGTAAATGAGCTGGTTCACAAATGGAGTAAAAGTCCTATAATTATTCTCTTCTCTAATAAGATACCCCAAACCAATGCAAAACAAATTGCCCTGTTCCAAGAGAGAAGCCGAAATGGAAAGGAAGGGAGTTTCTGGTTGTACATGCCTATGTTACTTTACTTCCAAATCAAGCCCATCAGCTCGCAGAGACACAGAGGTATAGACATGACAAACACACTTAACATGGTCCACTGAAAACAAAAAAACAAATGGGTGGGGTCTAATAATCCTGATTCTACTCTCAGACAGAGGCCCCCAGCTGAATTCGAAATGTAGAAGGCTTTGTCCCAAAGGAAAGAAAGGCCACATAGCGAGGAAGGGTCTCCAGCTGCACACACTGGAGCAACTTACCCTAGAAATGGTACAGTTTACCCTGAAACAAGACCAGAAGTAGACTGAAATCCAAAGACGTCTCCTTATTCCAGATGAGCCATGTGCCTGTGGTGTCCAGTGCCTGCCAGAGAAAGTCCCTTGCGAGCCCCCAAGGCAAAATGACCCTGGCAGGTGCCCAGGACTCATAGAGAAGAACCCCAGGCAGGCTTGGCCTGCCGTAAGCACCAGCTTCTGGCTGGCTTGCCAAGTCGTTAACAAAACCAAAGTTCGTGTGCATGCATGATGCTTCAAAAGGTATAAGCTAAAAAACATCAGAGTTTTGAGTAAAGAAAGGTTTGTCGGTCAAGAAGGTGCCAACTGAGAAGATGGTAGACCTCATAATGGTGCCTCAAATCCATTTTGCTCACTGGACTGAATTAAAGGTTTTTAAGGAAGCGTGCGGAAGTGCTGGTGGGGCAAGTTTTAGTTGGAGGACTTTGGAACTTGACCATTCGTGCTAAAGGGATGTCAACACTGGATCTTCCTAGACAATGGACCCTTGGCTTCTGGAAGAGTTCCGGTGTTCAAGTTCTGGTTATGTCCTGGTTTTTTTTGGTTCTGTTGCAGAGAACTGGGGGTGAGACTGGTTTTGGGTGCAACTGGAGGTCAGAGTTCTCTGGGTATGCGTTGGTTGCATGATTTGTGGTTTTTGGTCTGTCGTCTCTGAAAAGCAACTCGGTATCTTATTAAACAAAACAGGATAGGGCCATTTTGAGCTGATTCTGCAGTAGCATCTTTAGGTATTATCACTAAAAGTTAAGTCTTTTGAGGACAAATTTTCAAAGCTCTTTTTCCCAGATACAAAGCATGTAACATCATCACTAAATACTTGTCTTTTTTACAATCAAGCAAAAATAGGCCTACTACTCTGGATAAAATTAAGTTAGTGTATATAGCTTTGCTACATTGCCAATAATTATAAAAATGCTTTTCCAAGCATGTATATTTGAATTGAGTCGTTTAATTCTCACAAGAAGGTTATCAGGTTTAAGTACCAATGAATAATCTGAGGAACAGAAGTAAGCAAAGTGATTTCAAGGTCAGATAGCTCTTAAATGTTAGAGCTAAAATCTGATTCTAGAGCTCATACTGTTAAACTACTAAATTTTGTGATGTCCTATTCAACTTCTCATAGTGGGAAACAGCTTCTGTTATTTCTACCATGTATATAGAAGACCAAGATAATCTGAAAGACCATTGAAATTAAAAATTTAGGAAAACCAAAATATAAAAGTGTCATAAAAAGCCTTTCCCCAAACCCCTTCCCCAAGGTTGAAGAAAAGAAGGAAAACAAAAGGGGCCGAACCTTGGGAAATTGCCCAATTGAAAAAAAAGAACCAAAAATTAATAAAAGGTTAATTTATTATGTGTTAGGCTAAGTGCTTTATGTCTATTATTTGAAATCTTTATTTGTAAAACCTATTATTTGAAAAAACATTTCTTGTAGATTACATTTCTTCCATTAACCAACTAAAGAAATAGACTCAAAGAGATTAAGGGATCTGCCTAAGGTCACGCACCTGATAATTGTCACTACTTCTGAAAATATTAGCAAGGTGGCAGGATTTTTACTTGTAGGGATTGTCCCAGTTATTTTGTGGTAACTTTAATAGTTCAAAATAATCTCATTTTCTATAGGTGAAGGAAATATAGGTACCGCAGAATCCTCTTTTTCCCAGGAGATTTCTAGAGAACAGCAGCCATCATCAGCATCTGAAAGACAGACTCCTCGAGCACCTCAGTCACCTAGACGTCCACCACACCCACTTCCCCCAAGACTGACCATTCATGCCCCACCTCAAGAGTTGGGACCACCAGTTCAGGTATTCAAAGTTTTGGTCATTTTGAAAAATGAACTTTAAAAAAATCTTGGTTTTTTTCCTCTTTTCTGATAGATATACTCCTTTTTTTTTTTTTTTTTTTTGGAGAAATTAAATAAACTCTTTAATGTGTTGGCATGTTATAACATTTTTTGAACTGAACCGAATGAATCTCTCATTTCTTTTTCTTAATTCACTTCATTAATGGAGTGAACTTTGGAAAGGCAAGGTTGACTAAAAGCTGTCTATACTTTTATATGATTATAGATATAGCAAATAAAAGTCTGTTCAGGGGAGGCTCCATGGTGCAGAGGTTAGCACGTCTGCTTTATATGCAGAAAGTCCGGGGTTCGTGCCCCAGGTGGAGCCACGGACCATACCCCGGGTGCGCCAAGCCTCGGGTGCACGCTGTGAGCTTGTGGAAGGAGACACCTCCCCCGCCTTCAGAGATCCAGTTCTTAAGGGGAATCGGCAACATCCATAGGTCAGGAGTGGAAGGGGGAGAGGGAATTAAAGAGAGGAATTAAAAAAAAATAAAGTCTGTTCACTGTCACTACAGGTTATAAAAGAAAAGAAGATTTTCTTGGATTTGAATTAATGTAAAATATATTTTAGGAGCTGACCACCATCTGTTTTGAAGGCTTCTTTCTGTAATGTGCACGTAGTTTTTTAAAAATTTTCTGTTCTACTTTTTCTCTCTCTTTCTTATGCTCATATGTTAATTCCCACTGTTAAAATTAATGAAAGTGTGCATGACCCTTTATATGTAGTATTTGTAGTAGGCTTGGACATCTTAATCAGAAGCTCTTTCAGAAACAGCGGAAAAAGTGCAAAGGCTCGATTAATAATCTAGCTTGAGTCTTAACCTTTTAGTGTACTGAGCGCTGTCAAGTGTAGATGCTACCAAAATACCACTGATGAAGATAACTCATTTTGTGAAAATATAAAGTATTAAAGGATTGTGTATAGATCCTGTAAAATATACCAAATTTATCAATTTAATATTGTCGAAATTGGGAAAAACTTATATGTCATTAGTACTGCTGTTTGAACTCCAAAGGATAATTAAGCCTTAAGATCTGAAGGCATATGTACCAATTAAATTAGTTACAAAGAAATAAGATACTGTTAGATTGGTTTTAAATATTAGTTAATATTTTATGTATTGGCTAGTGAAATATTTGTTGGTTAATATTATAGTCTATATAAGTGAAAATTTGTCACCGATTTAGTACAAGATGAGTAGCAATTTTTTTCTGAGAAAAATATCCTGATGATTGCATCATCTGCTAACATTTTAGTTATTACTAGCATAATAAGCTGTGTCTATTGATACTTGGTGTTTGTTTTGTTGCCTAATTTCTTAAAACAAATGTAATTCCTTTCCTGACACAGAGAATTCAGATGACTAGGAGGCAGTCTGTAGGACGTGGGCTTCAGTTGACTCCAGGAATAGGTGGCATGGCAAGTACCTCCCAGTCATGTAAAAGCAATTCATTTGTTTAGCAAATATTTGTATAGTTCATATGCGTGTTCCTGTCATGCCCATTCAATTCCTATTTTCTGTCTATTTTAGCAGCAGCATTTTTTTGATGATGAAGATAGAACAGTTCCAAGTACCCCAACTCTTGTGGTGCCACATCGTACTGATGGTTTTGCTGAAGCAATTCAGTAAGTTAATGAAAGAGAAACATTTTGTGACTAATCAGATTTTTCCTGTTTCCCTGTTAATTGGTTTACATTTGACTGATTCATTATTCATTTAGTCTTCTATACTAAGCTCTTGGAGGTAGTGTAGGGGGCTTAAGGATATAGTGTTGGAGAAAATTATATAGAGGTAAAGGAAATACAGTTTCTTCTATCAAGAATTTGAAATTTAAAGTTGGTGTAACAATGGTTAAGAACATGGACTTAGAGCCAGAGTACGTGGGTTTGAAATCTAGCTCTACTGCTTACTAGCTGTGTGAAGTTACTTAGGTTTTCTGTTCCTCAGTATCCTCATTTGACTAATGGGAATAATGATACAATAGTTCCTGCCTTGTAAGTTGTGAGAATTAAGTAAATTAATTTATGTTAGCATGTTTAGCACATTACCTGGCACATAGTAAAATGCTTTATGAAGATGTTGGTGAAGATGTTGGTAATTACAGTGATCATGATGGGTAGTATTATTATGAAAGCTAAGCATATGAGCAGCTAATTGTAATCTCAACAATCTAGGAGAATAGAGGCATAAGCAATAGGCCTTTTTAACATAAATGAAGAAGTGACTTATTCCAACAACTAAGGAAAAAGAATCCCAGAGAACTTACTGGGAAACAACATTGAGATGAGTTGTGGAGTATAATTACCTAACACTTATTGAACACTTCCATGAATCAGTTTATTTAATCTTCATAACTATGAGAGACTATTATTGTTGCCCTTTTGTAGATGAGGAAGCACAGAGATGTTGACAAATTTGCCAGAGGTCAGAAAGCCAGGAAGTGGCAGTTTTTGGTTCAAACCAGTCAGTCTGGCTCTAGAACCTATGTTAACTGTTGTGCTATACCACTCCCCTTAAACGGTAAAAAGGATTTCCATGTGCAAGTACATCAGTTTAATTGGGGCTGAAGTATTAGTTATATAACAGGATGTACTTGAAGATCGGGATTTAAAAATTTCCACAAACTTGGGAAAAGATTGATTGTTTTGTAGTATTTGGTAACATGGCCGTCAGAGCATGTGTTAAACTTGCTCAAGTTCACCATAACTAACCTCAGCTAACAGTTTTTACAAGCCAACCCATCATTGTCATCCCTCTTTTCCGAAAGTCAGCCAGTCAGAAAGAGAGTCACTCCAATAAACAGCTTCTCAGTGCCAGCAACCAATAGCATTATTGCATAGCTCAGAAAAACTCAGAATATTCCCATAGTAGAATAACTTTATGGAGATATGTTTAAAAATCCACCCGGAAGAGAATATTCTTAACCAAAGCAATAGTGTTGAAATGGAAAAGAAAACATTCAAGCGCTATTACAGAGATATAATCCATAAACATTAGTAGCTGGCTAGCTAAAGAAGAATGGAGTAAAGAGTGGGCAAAGAATGAAATAATGCTGTTTTATATCCTGGATTATGGGCAGGAGATGGGTGATAGTGTTATTAGGACAAAAGGAAAACAACTTTCTAGCCATCTTAGATTTTTTTCAAGACCTTCAGAGCCATCTAGTGAACTCTTTCAGATAAGAAATGGTATGGTATAGAGAGGTGACATGATTTATCTCTGACTAAACAGTGAAAACAGACAAGCTTTTGCCTTGTGACATCATTCAAACTTTTTTGTTACATCTCCTGTTGAGTTTGTGTCACTTTCAATGTAGCTACATAGAGATTTCTAGCAGTTAAGAAATGCGAGGCAAAGTTCAGGAGAGATGAAAGTTATATATAAATCACATGTAATATGAATTGATTCAAATCGTTCCTAAATCCTTTGATAACTGATACGTTTTAAATGTTTGTGTAAGAATTCCTTTATCAACTTTATTTCCAATCTCTTTACTTCCCACTTTATGCTCATTCTTTGTATATTCTTTATATCATTGTGGTTTAAACAGCATAACTTTAAATTTCACCTTAAGTTAATTTTTGTCTGTTTAGTTCCCCACAGGTTGCTGGTGTTCCTCGATTCCGGTTTGGGCCACCGGAAGATATGCCACAAACAAGTTCCAGTCACTCTGATCTTGGCCAGCTTGCTTCTCAAGGAGGTAAACAGCTAAATAAAACCTTACATCTCCTGGGTTTGCATGTATTTGGCAATAAACTCTTCTGATGTGATTTTTTTAAGTGTGAAAAGCTATCATGTATTTGCTACTACTGAACTTTGCCTTACATATAAGTCTTTCAACAAAGTTCTGAGCTTTTTTAACATAAAGACTAGCTTTTACAACATAAAGACTAGCTTTTACATTTGTATCTCTTCTGGCTCCTAATATAGCATCATACATGTGCTTAGTATTCAGGAATATTTCTAAGTAAATATACATAGGTACTACCAGTCATTTTAAAGTTTTTGAAAGGAATACAATTTATTTTTTTATTAGTTTGACATTTAACATTCCTAGTTAAATGCATAAAAACTAGTTAGATAATTTTTATTAACATTAAAAATGAGACAAATGTTAAAAATACGTGGAATAGAATGACCCCTAAATTAAGTAGTAGTAGTTGGTTATTTAGAAATGAATTATGCAGTTTCTGAAATTGATTACTTTTAATCCTCAATTTGTACATAGATGCATATAGCCCACTGTATTTCTGGGAATCTGTTACAGCATTTTATAAGTAAATAGGAAATGCATAATATTTTAATAATAAGCCCCAAACGAGATTAACCTGCAACCCTCATGTAAATTATATATCTCAGTACCTGAAGGTTTAGGATGTTACTTCTAACACCGTATGCCTCTGCCAATATAAAATTGTGAGTTGACTTCATGTGAATTAAAATTTTTATATGGCTTTGTATTATAGGACAATTTCTAGACTTGGAAGTCAACTCTAGGCTTAAATTGGGTTGCCACCACTTAACTGCTGTGTAATTTTGGGGAAGTTAATTAACCTTGAAATTCAGTTTCTGTAGCAAAAGGGGACTAATGATACTTTGCAGTTTGGGTAATGCATAGATTCTAACATAGTACACATAGTTCATAATTAGATACTCAATAAAGTTAGCCCGTATAAAACTTTAAGATCAACATTTTGGCTTTTTTTTTAAGGGTACTTATATTAGTGTTAGAGAGCGTAAAGGATGTGTTTAAATTGTATTTACATTTTTGAGGGATTGGTGTTTGTTTGATGGGCTAATTTTGGACTTCAACAAAGTTGTGTGTGTCCGCTGATTAATTTTTTATTTCAGATACTTCGTATATTGACAGTTTTGTTTCTTTCAGTCATTCATTAATACTCGGAATTGTCTTCAGGTTTAGGAATGTATGAAACACCGCTCTTCCTAGCGCATGAAGAAGAGTCCGGGGGCCGAAGTGTTCCCACCACTCCTCTGCAGGTAGCAGCCCCGGGTAGGTGTCAGAGGCGGACTAGAGGATTGTGAGTTTTATAGGTAAAATAGAAATTGGTGAGGTATCTTCTGGCTAGCAATTAGGTAAACCACAAAGTTAAAGTGTTCATTGCGTTTCCGTTTTTTTGTTTGTTTGTTTTTAAGTGACCGTATTTACTGAGAGTACCGCCTCTGATGCTTCAGATCATGCCTCTCAGTCTGTTCCAATGGTGACAACATCAACTGGCACTTTATCCACAACCAATGAAACAACAACAGGTGATGATGGAGATGAAGTGTTTGTGGAGGCAGAATCTGAAGGGTAAATGTTTACTTTATAATTTTTGCTTGCTTTAGACTTGCAGACTTTTGCGTTTATTTTCCTTTACCCAGGAAACAGTTTGTTGAGCTGTATTTTCTGTAGTATTCTATTACAAAAGAAACTAAGCCATATACTTTGAAAGACTAACTTTTGCATATAGTAATATTTTGGGCCTTGGAAGTTATTACAGAAGACAAATGTTGTCTCCCTGAATTGCACATGATGTATTTATTCTAGAACAAAGTATTTCTTTAAAATCACTGGTACCCTTCTATTAAAAGCTGCTTGAACTTTTCTCCAAGAAAGAAGTCTTAGGAATATTAGGAAATGACTCACTTTCCCTTTTCTAGTGGGCTTTCAAGTGAACCTCACTGACCTTTTATTTATGTGCATTTAGAACTTGGTGTCTGGAATACTGACTTATTAAAAATTAGGACTTATCTAGTAGTTTTTAAGACCTGACTACATTTTTAACATATTAGTTATAAACAAAGTTTAACAAAACAAGTATTACATGACAAATCATCTGGATTTTTTTAAGCCAAAGGAAGTGGAGTAATTTAATGGAAAGAACCACTGGACAGTGGTCTTGGGAGAAGTATTATTTTTGAGATGGAATCTAATTCTTTATAAAATAAGAAGTTGGACTGCTTCCTGGTCAGAAGCATAGCCAGAAGAAGAACCCAGATTTCCTAGGTAGAGCTCAAAGATTTTGTTTTATTTAGCAGTATTTTCTTAGCATAATTATAGGCCCATTCTAGTATTTGAGGGGAAAGCAGGTGTATTATTGTGCTCTAACACAGTGGCACTTAATTTGGGGGAGGTTACAGATTCTACTGAGAATACTAGCTGCCATTAATTCCATACCATGAATGGAAGTCACTTTATATGTGTCATTTCTAATCCACACAGTATCTCTGCAAAGTGTCTTCTCCATTTCACAAATGAGAAAGCTCAGACTCAGAGCATGTTAAAATAATTTGCTTAGGCTACATCACTGGTAACTGGCTCAGACTGCATTTGACCCCTGGCTTCAGCCCCATGCGCTTTATACTTCACCAGCACTTTTCAACTTCAACACACAGTCATGAGAGAGATCGCTCAAGTACATTGTTCCTAATAACTATACTTTAAGTTTGCAGATGCTAAAACCTAGAGCAGATTCAAGTTATTCTTATACTCTTACCTCTTTCACTTGCTTTTTAATGTGCTTTCTTGAACGGGAGAAAGAAATGAAGTTATAGCCATTTGGCCAGGAATTCACAAACCCACAGCCTATCTCATCTGGGCTAGAGCCCATGGTGAGTCAGTTTGTTATAAATAGTTGTGACTATTGCGAATTGTTTTAGTCCTCTATTTTCCTAGAAAGCTCTTTTGAGATTTAGCAAAGTCTGGATAATATATCTCAAGTGAATTTCAAGAATGTGAACATCCTTTGTCAAAAAGAGGAAAAACAAAAACTAAAATTGGAATGCGTCCTAGTGAGAAGAGGAATGAGGAAAAAGCAGCCTGAGCTCCTTTCCCCTGCCTTTTTTAAAAAACATGGGGCCATTGATATCAGAGTTTGCAATTTTGAGTTGGAGAGGAGCTCTGTGTTAAGCCATAAATTATATCAAAGAGTTTGGGAATAATAGGATACATTCTAGGATCAATTTTGTATTTTCTAATCAATTTTTGCTTTCCTTTCTCAGTATTATTAGTTCAGAAGCAGGCCTTGAAATCGATAGCCAGCAGGAAGAAGAGCCTGTTCAGGCATCTGATGAGTCAGACCTTCCTTCCACCAGCCAGGATCCTCCTTCCAGTTCTTCTGTAGGTGAGTTTCTGCTCTTGTCTACAGTACTGCTTTATACATCAAACTCATTTGCAAAAGACACTTTTGTTAGTTAATGATTTGATAATCCTTTTTTCCCTGAATGTAAAATGCTTTATTTAAAAGGGAAATTTTGTTTTATTAAAGGGAGTTGGTTGTAGTCGAGGTACTAAAGAAGCCTGGGGGTTGGCTTGCTGGGAGGGAAGCTAAGGAGTGGCTCCAGGCCTCCGCTCCTGTTCTGACCAGAGGTGCTCCATTTCCGTTGTTCAGCACATCAAGGTTCTATATGAGATTTGATATAGAAAGTTAAAAGGGGGGCTGGGGGAGGGGTGCATCTTTTCTTCAAAACAGATGTTTGAAATTTACTGATGTAAACATTTTCAAAGTTTGGCGTTTCACGTTTTTGAAGTTAACCGGAAAAGGCCATTTTTTGTATCTTTCCTACAATAAAATTATTTCTGCAATACTTTTTAAAAATAACATTTGTGAGCACTTACTGTGTATCAGGCAATACATTACGCCCTTTACTGTAATGTATTGATTCGTCGAATGCTTATGCCGACCCAGTGTGGCCAGCAGTCATGCACATTCTATAGATATGGAAACTGAGGCACTGAAAGGTTGAATAACTTCTCCAAAGTCACGTAGCTAGTAAGTAATAGGCAGGCCTGGCGCAGTCTCAAGAAGTTTAGCTCCAGAGACTCAAGTCTTAAACAATATACTATACCAGCTTCTCTAGCTCAAATTTTTTAGGTACGGAGTTACTTTTATTATTGAAGAAATACATTACTTACTCATCCAGTCTGATTATTTTCATTCTGAATTGTTTATAGCAGTAATTTTTAAACTTTGCCAAGTTTCATGGAAGACATGCTCAGTTATTAGTTTTTTCAATCATGAGACGTTGCTATTTCAAGATCTCTTCTTCTCAGCTGCTTTTCTGTGACACATCGACCTGTTAGCCAACACTCCTAATTTCAGATCTCTTATCCAGCCTTTAACAACTGGGAACTTTAAATCACTGTGCATTTCATTATGAAATATGGACATTCATAAATAATCTGTGGTCAAGATTAGAAATAATGGATATAAATTATGTAACTCAATGCTTTATATACAATGATGCTCAAAAATTGTAACTGTTAATACAGTTACTGAAGTTCTGTGCCCCCAATTATATTCTGATGTCTCATGAAAATTGTCTTTCCTCAACAGAATTGGCACTAGTTGTATCTTATTAGAGCTTGCATGAGAAAACATGGTTCTTATTCCCTTTAATAGTATAATATGAAATTTGGATAATATAAATTTATTTGATAATATAAAACACTAAATCTCTCCATCTGAGCAGTTATTAATTTGGTCAATTGCCAGGCAGTTTCACAGAAAGCGTTACTAAGAAGGTAGCATTTAAGTAAAGACTTGAAAGAGGCAAGGGAGCGAAGCATGCAGTTATTCGGGTGAAGAGTGTTCCAGAATGAGAGGAATAGCAGATGCAAAGTCTATCAGTCAGCATCGTGATGCGTCCAAGGTCAGCAAGGAGGCTGGTGTGGCTGGACTACAGTAAGGACAGAGACTAGTGGGTGATGGGGGCAGCGGGGAGGATAGATCCAGTGGATCATTGTAATCGCTTCGACTCATGGATATAGGAAGCTTTTAGAGGGCTTCAAACAGTAGTGACATGATCTGATTTAAAAACTTAACAGTATCAGTTTGGCTGCTACATAGAGAGGAGACTGAAGTGAGTAATGGGCAGAAACAAAGTTTGGAGGATGTTACAGTAATTCAAGATAAGGATGGTGATGTTTTAGACAAGATTGTAGAGTTAAGGTTGTGAGGCGAAGTTAGATTTGGAATATATATTTCAATCAGAGCTGCCAAGATTTGCTAATGATTGGATGCGGGGTATCTGGAAAACAGAAGAGTCGGACGTGACTCACGTTATATTGTGATAGACATTTTTCCTGAGAAGTGTGATATTTTATTTTGCATCGTATTCCTCAACCCCTAGCACAGTGTGTGACACGTGACTAGGCACTAAGTAAATTGGTTGAGTGAATGAATTTAAAAAGTCAAGAACTTTTTTTAAATGAGGAAATTTTCTTTTTACTTTTTTTTGTTAAAAACAACTTCTAAATATTGAACACAAATGGACTCCTCTGCACTTTATCCCTGTATTTATTTAGTAGTTATAGTTTTTGCCACTATAACTGCTTTCTTGTTTTTTAGCTTGTTTTCTGAATCTTAACGTTTTTCTTTCTTAGACACTAGTAGTAGTCAGCCAAAGCCTTTCAGACGAGTAAGACTTCAGACAACATTGAGACAAGGTGTCCGTGGTCGCCAGTTTAACAGACAGAGAGGTAAATTTGTAACATGTTGACTACATGATAGGAGGTGGGATGATAATAGAAAAACTTTTCTAATCCTTAAGCTTCCATCTTCTATCTAGTTTTTTTTTTTTTTTTAATTCAAGGGTCGGTTAAATAATTATACATTGAGCGTGTGAGACATTTGCTAATCTAATCTGTAAGCTTCTTGCAGACAGATAGGTAGATATATATTAAATATATTTATGTTTATTCATTTTTTTCCTTGAATTCAAAGTAAGATTTAGAAGAGCAAAAGTGTTTGAGTGTTATGTAGTCATTTGTTGTTACATGTCTGCCTATTGTTACACTTTTTATACAACAGAATAAAGCTTTGTGACTTTAGCTAGTAAAAAAAAAGGAAAATTTTAATAACTCCGTGTTTTCTAATGTAACTATTAGAGATTGCATTCATGTCCTGAAGACAGTAATTGTAATGATTTCCATTGAAGGTGGGAAATATTTAAGTTTTTCAAAACAATTTTTATAAAGAACTAGAGTAAGTGAATACTCAGGTTTTGACCTAACTTCTTAAAAGGTTCATTCCGTTTGATTCTGTTTTTTTTTTTCCTTCCAGGTGTGAGCCATGCAATGGGAGGGAGAGGAGGAATAAATAGAGGAAATATTAATTAAGTGTTCTGTAAAACTAGAATAACTGTGAATAAGACTGTCAAATCTGTTTTAGTGCCGTAATTGTCGAGTTTAAAAACATTTTTGTATTTAAATTGGTATGCTTGTCTCAACATTCTTTATTAATAAAATGTATTTCAGTGTCAACAATTGTTATTCTTTTCTTCATTTTCATAAGTTGACTCTTCTTTTGCCCATCAGTCTAAGGACAGTTGTACCAGACTTTGGATAAGGTCTGCCCAGAACGCGTAGTAATGGCTCTTGCTGTTCTACTAGGCACATCAACGTTGTAGTATTGATCTAAATAGAAGAGAAATCATTTTTTTTATTAAAAAGAAAACAAAACACTTGAATTTAAAAATAGATTATGTTGATTTTATACTCAAAGGCTGTGTTTATTATTTTATTATCAAAAATGTTTATAATTAATTTGAACTTTCTGACAAAAAGAAAACCAATTGCCTTGACAGATTAACATTTCACTACCTTTTAGTAAAATTAGGTGTAACTCTTTTTCAAAGTAAGAATTTGAGAAAACTAAGTTATTTTTAAAAATAATAATTCACTTGGGTTTTATCCTTTTAAAAAATTATAATGTCATTTATATAAGCACAATAATTTGGATTTCTGGATTTTTCAAAGAAGTGTCTTAGGTAATATAATTTGATTAATAAAATTAGTTTCTCAGGAACTTCTTTCTGATCTCATATGGTCTGTGTAATGATGCAAATCCATGTAACTATGGCAAACAAGGTGATAGAAGTAAAATAATATTTTCAGTAGCAGTTTTACTCAATAATTGGATTTTTTATTATAATAGGCTTTCATGAAGGATAAGACAGAATTCAATTAAAATCCTTTCAATTTAATGTGAAAGTAAAGTGAAAATTTAAACTTCACCTTCTTTAGAACAATTAGAATAAGTATTAGAGTTCAACTTCTCCCCTCCAGTCATCATTGAACACTTGGTGTTTTTGTTTTGATTATATTTATATTTCAGGGATTAGGTCACACCTTCGGGAAGCTGTTAAGATTTTACTGAACTTACCCTTAGAGAAGGCATAATAATCGTAGCCATCGGGTTTTCTGAGGTTGGGCAGAGCTATAGCTGAAGTAACCACCCTCGGAAGTCCTCTCCACAGTGAACTCACTTTAACTTCGTTATGGAGGAAACCTGTAGAAGGCACTTTTTAAAGGTATCAGACTGGAAGGCAATGTACCTTATCGGGAAGAGCAGCTACTGAGTCAGACAGACTGGGCCTTAATCCCAGGTTAGTCGCTTGGTAGCTCTGACACCCTGGGTGTGATTTAACTTCGGCACCTCAGTTTTTGCCCTGTCTGACCTGCGGTGACTACCTACCTTTAATCACTACTTTGCGGATTATAGACTTGTAAATCATGTTCTTGGTAAGAGATACTTAATAAATGGTATTTATTATAATTAACAACATTCAAACTGCATTCCTTACCCGCAAAGAGAAAGAAAAGACCTTCGATCATTTACTGAGGCAAATTGATGTTTTGTGTCATAAGCTTAAAGGATTAGGGCTATTTGGTGATTATATTTAATAAGCCTTACATTATAAGAAACTATTATATCTACTCGAGGTATAAGAATTTTTAACAGTAAAAAACGTTACCTTTGTCTTGATAGAGGACTCTGACGGGCTTGTATTGAATTCTGATAGCCTGAACTTGTGCAGGTCCGATGGCCCGCTCGAAGCGCCGGCGCCTCACCTGTGTTACCTCTCCATACACTGGGTAGTTGATGGCGGGCCTTCTTCCAGTGCATTTTCTGGTGGGTTCCTGCTTATAAGTATACTGCTGAATTCTGCCACCTGTTGCATATTAGAAAATCACATAGAATACGAAAATTAATTTTAATCCCCCCAAAAAAGATGGAAAGCTTTTACAAGGTGGAGGGGGAAAGGTTTTTCATAAAGCATGTCTAGACATTAATAATGGCTATTTAGTCAAGGGTGTTCTAAAAGTAATTACTAAATCTTGAAATGCTTGTTGAATGAATAAAGCCAACAAGTTGCAGTTATATGTTTAACTTTGAAAGTAAATGATGACATTTTTGATGTCAATGCAAAAAACAGGCAAAGCTGCTATTTGCATGTTGAGATCGAAATACTTTTTACTGCCCTCAATTTTTTTTTATTGAAAATATTTGACTTCAGCCATTAAAGATGTATTTTGACAGTAAACTCAGTAGTAAATGGAAATATTGAATAAAATTTCCCTGGCAAAATCAATTCTTGAAAGTTTTGAAATTTTGTCAATTATGTAACATACCTCTCTTGAAAAAATACACAGATTCAGGTCTGTCCTTATATTTAGCTATTGAGAGAGCTGCCACTATTTTTCCATTTAATCCTCCAAATCCTTTTACAATTTGTTTAGGATACCCTGGATCTTGTCTATCATTGGTGAACCGCCAGTACTGAGAATCCTGATAATTTAAAAGAGGAAATGATGTTAACAGCTTTGTGGAAAAATAAGGTTATGAATTCTTTCTTAGATTTAAGCGTAAGGAGAACATTTTAGCTTAAGTATTTGATTAAGTTGACCATTAAAGTTACCAAATTGTTAACCTTTATTGAATTTTGATGATAGAACAGTTCATTAAAATAAGAAACCCTGCTGAGTAGAGATTAAGCTGATTAATGTTTTTGTAATAAAGAATGAATGTTTGCTGATTTCTCTCACAAAGATTTTTTTTTTTTCTTACCTTAAAAAAGAAAGTTTTCCCTTCACAGTTGCACCTGGTGAAAACAGTATCAATAGGGGAAGGGATACCCCAAACGTCAGTAATTCTGCGAGGTGGAGATGGTGGACTGAATGGATTTAGCATCCAGAAATAATGACCTAAAATTGAAAGTGATCAGCCAGTAAACTGAATGAATACCAAAACCTATCCTAAAAGAAACCAAAGTGGAAAAAAAAAATTTAAGTAATTTACCATAAAAACGTTGAATGGGTTGACAAGCATTCTATGACTAGAAATTAATGAGAACTATACTGGTACAGAAGGTACTATTTGAATATTTCTGAGAGTGGATATTTCTCAAGTCTGAAATTTAGCATAACCTTTGAAATATTTTAGTATTCCAGTTTCTCTAAAGAACATGCTGACTTTGTAAATTATACAGAGTCACATTTCTCTTCAGTTTTTTATCTTTCAGAATTAAGGAGTCATAGTTAAGTGACCCCTAAAATCTCTATAGCCTTACTGTACAAATCTGTGATTTACTTCCTTTAGGATTTAATCTAAATGTAATTTAAGAGGACTGGACTAGCAGTCAGTACGGCAGAGAATTAACACGTAATAACTGTTACTCTTCCACAGAGTGTAACACTTGAACTCATCACAATCATGATGTTATTTTCAAATAAAATAGAGCAGGGAAAACAAATCCTGTTGTAATTTCACATGATATGAAAATAAAATTCGAACTACCTTTTAATTCCTGAAGGTAGGAAAAATCAGTATCAGTTCAAACGCTTTTATTTTTGTTTGTTACTTTAATATGTCTAAGTCTGTTATTCCAGTGTTTTGGTAATTACTCAGGTTCTCATAATATTGTGTGAGGTAAGTTTGTCAATCAGGTTCCCCTCGAGAAAGCTCAACCCAAACTACCATCTCCTATGGCTTTGGTTCTCATAAATGCCAAGAACAAAATGATGAGCAGAAGAAGAAACATGCGCATTGCTCACCTCGAAATGCGACTAATGTCCCATTGCGCAAAGTAGTCAGTCCATCTAACGGCTTACCGTTGCATATATTAGTCTCGTCTAAAACATTAACAAAAAATTAAGTCAGTACAAAACAAAATGAGAAAAGTGTTTATGTTCTTTGCATATCCTCCCGCAGGGTTCTATTTCCTCTGACAACTTTCCTAAGCTCTTGAAGGGTGTATAGTTTGAGGTGCAGGTGTCTCAGAGGTGAAAGAAGAGAGATCATAATTGTTTTATTTGAAGGTGATATTTTAAAATTATATAAAAATAAATGATGAATTGGAATGGGCCAGGTTACCTGGTCTGCATGTAAATTAGACAATTATTGGATGTTTGATCTCAGTATGAAATTCTCTTTTTCAGTTCTGATTGCCCTTTAGAATTGATTTGGAAAAGAAATACCTCAGATTTTTACATTGCATTGTGCTTTCTTTTAAGGATAAACTCTCAACTGAGTATTTTTGACATTCTGCACACTGGCTCTGCTTGCAGACAGAGATGCACTAAATTCCTAACAATCATTCAGCTTACGTACAGAGAAGCCATAAAACTTCACAAGTTACCAAGTTCAAGGTTCTAGATAATATATATATATATATATATCTCAACAGAGTGATACTAAATCAGGGCATTCTGTTTCTGGTAGATTTAACTTAACATTACCAGTTTAAAAAATGAAAGCAACTGATTCTCTTTACCCGAAAGCATGGGGTTGAAGTCCATGCCTTGACTGGGTCCTCTCACAATGAAATCACTGCCCGGAATAACTATGGGAGTTAACACATGGG
The DNA here is from genome assembly GCF_000151845.1 of Pteropus vampyrus. Classification (NCBI taxonomy): domain Eukaryota; kingdom Metazoa; phylum Chordata; class Mammalia; order Chiroptera; family Pteropodidae; genus Pteropus; species Pteropus vampyrus. The sequence continues at coordinate 3,878,164 of NW_011888879.1, forward strand.
GCCTGAGAATTATGGGAGGCTCTTCTCCTTCATCTGCATCTTCACCTTCATTCTTCGGATTTTCTTCAACTGTCTCTGAGTTAGGAGCTTGGTTAGGGCCGGTGGTGATTTGCAGTATGCCCTCCCCTGAAGGGGCAGAGTTCGGTGTAGGCACTGTCGACGAAGTCATCTTCGGGGGACTTGGCGTAGGCTTTGGTTGTCTCACTTCAGGTGTAGTGTTTGGCTTTTTGGTAGAAGTGAGTATTTGGGGTGCTTCAGTTGGGTTTGGGAGGTCAGTAGTTGTCACTTTAGAATTAGTAGCTGTATCTTTTGCTGTAGCTGTCGTTACTTCAGATGTATCCATGGTCTCTTCGGTTGTGGTAGTTGTCTTTTTTGTTGCAGTCATTACTTTGGGTGCGACAGTTGTTTCCTTATGAGCAACTTCGGATGATGTGGTGGAATCCTTGGCTGTGGTAGACATTGCCTGCACGGTTGTACTTGTCATTTTGGATTCAGTGGTTTTTTCTTCTGTCGGGGTTGCTGTCTCTTTTGTTGTACTCTCAGATGCAGTGGTTGTAATTTTAGTTGTGGTGTGTGTGCTTTTTTCTGTTGTCTTATCCTTAGCTGTGGTAGTCATTGCAGGCTTGGTCACTTCAGAAGTGATTGTAGTCTTGGTTGTAGATACAGCAAGCTCCTTGGGACTGTTTTCAAGAGCCTTTGGTGTGGGTTTCGCAGGAAACTCGGGTGTTGATGCATCAGGGTTCTTGGTTGGAATGGGAGGCTCCATGGTGGTAGCTGGAGTAGAGGCCTCTGAAGTGGTTGGAACAGGTGTCTCAGGAGAAGTTGGAGTGGGGTCCTTGGGAGTGGTGGGCGCTGGCTCTTTGGGAGTGGTGGGCGCTGGCTCCTTGGGAGTGGTGGGCGCAGGCTCCTTGGGAGTGGTGGGCGCAGGCTCCTTGGGAGTGGTGGGCGCAGGCTCCTTGGGAGTGGTGGGCGCAGGCCCCTTGGTGGTGGTGGGCGCAGGCCCCTTGGTGGTGGTGGGAGCAGGCCCCTTGGTGGTGGTGGGAGCAGGCCCCTTGGTGGTGGTGGGAGCAGGCCCCTTGGTGGTGGTGGGAGCAGGCCCCTTGGTGGTGGTGGGAACAGGCTCTTTGGGGGTAGTGGGCGCAGGCCCCTTAGTGGTGGTGGGAGCAGACTTCGGAGGGGTGGTGGGAGCAGTTGTAGTTTCAGCTTCAGATGTAGACTTGGCAGGACCTTCGGATGTGGCAGTTGTTTTCTCTGCACTTCGTGTCTCTTTAGCTGAAATGGTCTTCTCTGTTGCACTAGCCGAAGTCTGTTTCTTTGTTACAGAAGTCTCTTTAGTTTCAACCGTTGTCTCTTTATTGACTGTCGAAGTTGTCTCTTTGGTTGTTTCAGATTTAGATGGAAGACTGGGTTTAGAATTTGTTGTTGTTACTGTTGTCGTGGTCTCAGAAGTTGTGGTAACCTTATTGCTTTGGGTGGTAGGACTGTCAGGAGTTGGGGTGATCTTGACATCGCCAGTGTCCTGTCCACTTCCATCTTCATCTACAACTGCTGGTTCTGGGGTAGGTTTTTTTTTAGGAGTTTGTTTCTTCTTGTTATCGTTTACTAAAGAAAAAAATACATCTTTTATTTGGGGGTAGTTTTTTTTTTTTCTTTAATAGTGACAAAGATCTCATTCTTATTGACTAGCTGTATGTCTCTAGACAGGTTGCTAACCTCTAATATGTCTATTAATTTATTGTAAAATGTTAAATACACTATCTTATTGGGATATTTCAGGGAATGATAGAGATAAGGGATGAAAAGCATGAGTAAAACTCTATACAATTAATATATGGAAACAAGTGGCAAATTTGAAATTACCGACATGATCAATCACACCAATTCATCTCTTTATTAAAGCTCTTTGCTTTTCACTTTTTCCACTCTTGTACCACATTGCTCAGTGCCCCTTCCTTCCTCCTGGAAACCTGGTTCCAACACCCTGTTGCTTCACTGCACCAACTGCCTGAGAGGCCTCTAAAACTACATCCAAGGAATCTGCTCCAGTCCCCCCCGTAGCCCCTGCTGAGCCCTGTTTCCATACACACGGCTGTTAGCTGTTCTTTTTTCTCTGCCCAGACCCAAGAGATGGAAGAGATTAGGATGCCATGGCAGCAAAAAGACCCTATTTAACAGGACTTCGCACAGCAGCTACCCCATAGGTAAACTACAGAGCCCAAGGGGTGCATCACTGAGATGGGTTCTACGTAGCAAATGTGTATTGCAATTGTATTGTGCGCAAGATTTTCTGGATGACTCAAAGATTAAATATCTGGCTATTCAGCTAGAGAGCAGACTTCAGGGAAAATCATAACCGCCCAGGAGATAGAGTTCTTTAAAAGCAGTATCCCAAATCCAGTATTTCCTGGGGAAAGAAAATATAGTTTAGAATTTCAGGAAATAATAAAAAGCAGAACAAAGGGAACCTCTTTTTAGGAGGTAATAGCCTATCTGTAATAAATTCACTATTACAGAAAAATCAGCCAGATACATAATTAGGAAAATAATAAAGAGGTTCTGTAAGATGTGAATAATCTTGCCTTTCTCAGAGAGGTATATATGAGCATTTAATGAACTAACATTTAAAACAGCATGTAAAGCAGTATATGATTGTAAATAAAATAAAAGAAATCTGGAGAAGGAAAAATGAAAACACAAGGAAGATAGAGGAAGAAGAAAGAAATGTTATATTGGGTAGCAAGAACTGAAATAGAAAACCATAAATAATCATCTTTGGCGCCATCTTGTGGTTCCACAGTCGCTGCTATGGCATCTTACATCCTTTGCTTTAAAGAGTGGTTTCTTAGCTGCTTGGCACTAATTTCCTATAGGAAGTTTTCATTGGTATCTTCTAAAATAATTTTTATGAAGTTATATAACCCCTCAAATATTGAAATGTCCTCAAATCATGCTACCAACACTCATTACTTTTAGATAATTATTGTTAACATGGCATTGATATAGTCTTTGATCTTTATCAATGCTCAAACCTTTGGGTTTCTTCTTTAATTCTCTATTAGCAGCTGAATTTTTGGAAGACTTGAATTTCCGAATAGTTGAAGAGGAAGAGGAAGAGGAGGAAGACTCTTGATTTTCAGAAACTGAATGTTCTATAAATCAAATAAAAAGTTTGATCACACCAATTGTGATTTAAAGCAAAAAAAGAACTGCCAGTCCAAATACAACAAGAAATGCTACTTATTGGTCTAAAAATGTCTGTGTTCTGCTTTACTTTATCAGTAATATGATCAACTGTTCCTCTAATTTGTCAGTTAAAAGCAAGTCATCTGAGCTTATCACAGATACTAACAATATATATAACTTCCTCTCGACTTTCCCATATCTTATATAATCTAATTATTCTGTAAAAAAGATCATTTTTTTTCTTACATTAAGACTTCTGATTATTTTAATCTAGACCCCCATACTGGTTTCAGTAAATAAGGAAAGTAAATATCTGAGGGTTTATACCTTGGCTTTAACTTTGACTTAAAACAAGTAAACAGAAAGTATAATGAGACTTTAATGACTCATAAGATTACCCTGTTCTATGAAGAGTCTTATAAAAGCAATCCACCTACAGTTTATTTCATCTCAGAAAACTCCTTCTGTTAAATCTGTCATCTTCCTACCTTCCATTATTTCCTCTGATTCTACAACTTTCTTAGTCTTCTTCTTGTTTGTTGATTTGGGTGAACGTTTGGTTGTTGATTTGGGTGAACGTTTGGTTGTTGATTTGATGACCTGAGAAGCATCTGCAGGCGGAGGTGCGGTCTTTGAAGATGGTGGTGATGTGGGGTTATGCACTGAGTCCAAGCAAGACAGGTCAGTTAACATCTTGTTTATATTCATCAGCAACTCTAACTGTGAAAGGCATGGATGCATCTGGCTTCAAGAATAGATGCTGGTGAAAACCAGTGCAGGCAGACTGTAGTCCAACACTAATTACTAGATGCATTGCTATAGAATATTGGTTCTCAAATGACTATAAGTGATGACATGGAGCAAAGGCTCAGGCATCAGAAGACCTGAATTCTAGTCCTAGGCCTGCAAGGCTATATCTACCATTGTGACCCATTTTGAACTTTGTTTTCTTGTCTGCAAACTGAGATGTTTATTCTAGATGACTTCTAGAGGTATTTGCCTGTCTAAAAAATACTTTATAAAATCCATCCCTTATGCTTGCTTTCTGTGATGATAAAAATAATTACTGCATGTGGATGATAGGTATTTGTGCTCTCGAGAAGAGAAATATGATAATTAACATTTTTCATGTTCATACTCATTTAAATCAAATGATGCCAATTTTCCTTTCATTTTTTTAATTATAGAAGTTCTACATTTTATACCTTCCCATTATGTTTTTCTCAAAATTTGTCGCCCTTTTCCAAGTTTAACAACTATTTATGGTTTGATGTGTATCTTCTAAATGTTTTATCTCTCCCTTCTCCCTCCTCTTTTCATATCCAGAAGAGAAAATACGGGACATATTTCGGACATTAGGAACCAGAAGAAAAAGAGAGGGATTTCTGCAAGATTAGGAAGCAGAGAATAGTGGGGACACGCTGGGTAGTGGGGACTTGTGATAAATCCTGCTGCTTTTAGCAAGCATCCCCTCAAACTCCATTGCTGCAGTCTCCATGAACTGACGTACATCTCCCTCCTACTCCTACCCAACAAAAACACCAAGTACCTCAATTTGAGAAACAGTTCTGCCACATATCAGCCAGTGACCTTGAGCAAAACTCTTAACCTCTTAGACTGTTTTCTCAGCCACATTCATAGCTATGATCCTTTCAATTCCTGAAATGTCATGACGTTGAGATATATAGATGCCTACAGCCAGTATCCATAGCAATCTTGAAATAACTGAGTGGTTAGTTGCAAGATAGTTTGGTTGTCATTTTTTTTAAATGAAGTATTGAAGCTCTAGGTAGTTCCTTTCTTTTCAGTTGGGACCCTGACTGATCATCTCCGTGAATTCTGTAAATGAAGCACTACCTTCATTTTTTTTCATTGAGTTCTACATAAACCTCAGGCAATCTTTATAGCATAAAGCGCTGTCTTTACGAACAGGTTCTCTCAATGCTTCAGCATTCTCTACCCATTCTCCCTCCCCATCCATCCTCTGCCCAAAATAAATTCTTATTTTCTGTCACACGGCCAAAACAATTATCAGGGCAATGAGTAAATATGCAGCAGTCATCACGGGTCTTTTGAAAGCTGTGGGAATTTTGTGCTCTGAGTTTTGATTATAAGGGTGTTGTCTCCTTTCGTTTTAGAACGTTTTCCAATAAAAATATTGAACAGTTAAGAAATGTCCCTCAGCTGTGCCGATTAACAGTTTTCCACCCCATTTCCCGAACTGTTTGAAAGAAGCAGGAAGTGCAGCCTTGTTTAAATAAAATGATAAGATTATGCAAGCATTGCTTGTTTTCACTTTTATCTTCCTAAATATTCTTGTTTTAAGAAAGTAGGATTTCAGAATGAACATTTGGTAAAAAAAAAAAAACAAAACAAACAAAAACATTATCAAAGTATCTTTTTTAAATCTGTTTTTTGTAAAATTGAGAGGGTTTTATTATACTCTCGGAGTACTCCTTGGAAACCTACAACCAGAGAAGATTTTAAAAGTGGGACAGTCCCTTTTTATTGACTCTGTCATGCACAGGCACTCAGCGAGACCATGGAGGTGACTGTCAAGACAGGAAGAGACATAAAACAGACAGTTAACAACTTCTCTGTAGGTTCGCCTGTAAATTTAGTGTCTTTACCTAACTCATAAATTTACTAGAGAAGCTGAAAGTGTTGATTCTCTCAATTATACACTCAAAAACATTAAAGGCAGCTCAAAGGACAGTTGACTTGGTGGCATCAGCACCATTCGGGTGAGACAAGAAATCATCAAGGGAGTCGGTTACTGTTGATTTAGCCTGAAATTGAACCACACCTGAAGAAAAAAAGCATATACACTCGAGCCCCCGTCCTCTCTGTTACTTAACCAGTGACCTCTAGTGCTCCCAGAGCCTGGCCAAGCCAGGGAGCGCTGTCGGAAGAGGCTTTCCTTCTTTAATTCATCTTGGAGAAACAAAATTAATACGAAACAGCTCGCCTGTTAGTAAAATCACGGCCTTAGATGGACTGCGCGTTAGACATTATTCGCGGAGCTAAGACAGGTGCACAGATCCGGCTGCGCCGAGAAGCGCCGACCGGTACTGTGATTGATGCTTACCTTTTGCACAGAAATCCTCATAATCTGAACAGCACTTGCCGTACTTCATACATTGTGCGTCACAGTCACACTCCCGCCCTCTTGCAAAGGACTCGAAGCAGCGGCCTTTACAGGAAAGCTCTACCCAGAGCGAAACAAAACATGACGGATTATTGATGAGGCACCCGCTCCCGTGGATGGAGCGCCATTTCCCACCTTCTTGCTGACTTGAGCTCCGAAAGTGCCTTTCTAAGTCCCTTATTTGGAACTTGGAAAATGGACGGTTTCCCAAGCAGAGACAGCCCAAGTCAAGAAAGAAATATGGTGACTTAGGGAAACCTTCCTTGCGCTTCGATGCTCCAAGAGACACCCCAACGCTGCCTGAGTCCTTTACGTGTATGGACAATGGAAAACTGGGAAATGTCTCCATAGTAAACTGCCCTTCCTAAGGAAACCCTCCATCCTCTCCTTCTCACACCACTGCTTCGTAATGGGTTTTTGTTAATTTAACATTCAGATCCTACAGCAATATATTCCAAGGAGCTGGCTTAATATAAACGGGTCACCGTTTTGGCAGAGACTTTTGTTATGACAAACTGGGCAAGGTGTGGAGTTGAAAGATTTTAGCCTAATCCAAGGCATGGACTATGTAAGGGAGGCCTGCTTATTTTTTTAAAAAAGCCTTGGTTAGAGGCACAGGGGCTCCACTGAGGCCTGTTTGAAATAATTACCTTATACAACACATAATACTGTACAACAATATGCTTATCGACTATATGCAAATTCTAAAGCGATTGTAACATAAACGATTTTAATTATAATTTTCATAAATTGAATATAAAGCGGTTCTGTGTTAACATCAAAATGGCCCAAAATATGTTTTCAAGAGAAATACTACTCATAATTTAAAATTCAGATCCTTCATTGAAAGGATTAAACACTAATCATTAATCATTTAATCATTATAATCATTAAACACTAATGCTTCATCTTTAAAATGCCTTTTGTCAAGTAATTTAGAAACATGTTAATATAAAAAAACCCACAAAGTCAAGTAGTAAACAAGCGTATTTTATGTCCATGGATTCTTTTGCTGTAACTGTTGAAGGGCCCTATCACTAAATAATTACATCTCCAATTGGTAGTAAATAATTACTCATTACTATTTACCTAATAACTACTGAGTCATAGTGTTAAGTCTATTTAAAATAAGACATTTTACTTGGCACTAGTCAATAACTCTGTGCAAGTGACAGATTTCCAGGCTTCCCTTCCCCCCACCCCCACCCCCAATCACAAGCTTTGACACCACACCTAGGTACAGCACACGCAACATTTATGCAAGTGAAGGGAAAGGCACTTAAACAAAAAGAAGTGAAATAGTGTGAAAACAGCACAGCAGAGGGGATGAGGGAGCTCTCAAGAACAGTGTTGCTTGACAGGACACCAGCTCTCAGGACTTACCCACAGTGCAGACTTTCTTGAAATCAGGGCAGCACTCCATGTAGTGTTGACAGTTATAATCACAGTTGCAGGGGGCATCTCTAGAATACCCTTCCCCACATCTCCCTGCACAGCTTGGTAAATCTAAAATTATACAATATAGTGTAAACATGGCCAAACCACTTTACCGGAAGGGAGGGATCTAACGAGAGGGACAAAGCCACTTGGTGAGAGAGAATTATTTTGTTGATTGGAAAAGGTTGGGAATGATAGTTAGCTGTAGGTTCAGGTGATCTTTGCCTGATCTTTTATGTGACCTCGATCATGCCACTTTATTCTTTACTAGACTGAGAAGATAAATACACTTTTAAAAATCAGGCAAAGTAATAGCTGTGCACTTCTCGGGGAGCGTGGCAGCTACAGCTCTACTGATGCTGCCTCTCAGATGATGGCTAGTTGCCATTATTTGAGCATCTCTGTGCTGGGCACTGAGTCATACGCTATCTCTAAGGCTTATGAAAATGTTGCTAGGAGAGTATGAATAGCTTCTTTTTAGAGTTAAGGAAGCTGAAACATTGAAATTTTAATAACTTGCTCAAGGGCACACAGCTGGTGAATAGACCCAGTATATACGTATTGCAGATCAATCAATACCCGTTAATTATTTGCATTGACTTCGTTCACCCTGACAAGTGTCTTGATTTGCATAATAAATTACATGATCATCTTAAGTTAATAGCCCACCTCGAATTAGAATTCTGATATATCTGATTCTAAAGCCTGAACTTTTTTCTTTTACCCAATCACATGGCCTCTCATTTTTGACGATGAGTTTAAAGTAAGCTGATTATGCTTTACTAGGCTTTCTCTTCCTCTGGTTGGTGGGGATCAGTGGGTTCTTCTTTAAATGTTGGGGGAGTCAGATGCTTACAACTACTGCTAAACGAGTATAGAATAGATTACTCTTGAAATAGCGTCTGGACATGAATATAAAGGTCATGAACAGAGTTATTCTTGGTAAAACAAAACAAAAAAAAACGAGAATAAAAGCATAATTATCTTTGAATATATTTTTTAAATCATTTGGAAAACACCTTGAGAACCTCCCTGAGAGATAACCACAGAAACGTAACAATTGAATCCATCTCTGGAATAGAAATTGACAGGTGCAATGTCTTAAATCCATAGAGGGACTTTGAAACACACTGAAAAAAATCTCAAAATAATGAGTCCAGGAAGGTCAAAGTCTTAATATGCAAATAAAATAGCAAATATTAGGACACCTTTCAGAACTTTTTGCATACATATGTGCACAATACACACAAAATGCATATATAGTGTATGTATATAAATACATATATTATATATAAAGAAAAAAAAGGTGAAGAGGATGAGCAGGCAAGAAAAGCAGACAAGACAACATTAAAAGATTATTCTTTTCCAGTTAGCAGATTTCTGAAATAGGAAATCAAATGTCTTTACAGGAAAAGTTTACTTTCCTATATTATATGTCTGTCCTGCTTTTACCGCTATTAATTTTAACAGCTAACTTTCAATTCATTTATTTAAAGGAAAGTAAAGCCATTTTAGTGAACAATTGATTTTATTTCAAGGGAAAGGTGAGTTAGGAAGTACACCCACTGTTGTGAACCTCGAAATTTTACTATGAGATTGCTGACAAGTCGGGAGACACCACAGTAATCAATCCTCATTCCTTAGCAAATATTTATATTTGCTTTCATGCATTTCCCATCTTTTCTTATCTAAGCGATATTGAAACTATGTCCATGGCAGGGAGTTATCTCTCATGCTCAGGTTCATAAGAATTTTGATTATTTTACTGGAAATGTCTATTTTATAAATGTAATTTCACCATAACAATCATGCACCTAATAAAAAATGACATTCACATCTGTGTAAGTTCGTATCTGGATGAATACTCCTTATAAAAGAGAGCACTTCTAAGGTTAACAAAATGCCATTTGAAACACTGCAGATGTTAATTGTAACATGACATCTATATTTACATCATGCCCAAACAAGTTATTTATCAATAATTTATTTGATGTAAGAGACTAGTTAAATTTCTTTGTAAACATGTAGATAAAAATTATGTTCTATTTAAATACTGTTATTTTGGTTAATCTGATGATATTGTATTGTTCCAGTGATATCTGTATATTTTTAAATTTTTAGAGAACCACGGAGATAAGTACAACAACAATTATTCTATAGGAGAACTCAAAACTTCTTGAAAGATTTCATAATACATGAGAAAAAAAGTGACAATTCCGAAACGCTTACAAATATGTTAATTGTGCTTTACAAAATTTTAAGGTTGTACTACGCATTATACTTAAACAAATATATGATTTTAGAAATCTGTTTCATTTGTTGTCATAAAAGTTGGAACAGAATGATTAGCAATAGTTGTGAAATAAAACTATTTTTGATGATTAAGTTACCTTGAGAAGAAACTTGCTGAATCAAGAAAAGAGAAAGCAACGGCAACAAGTAAATGGGAAGTGTTTTCCACTCCATGCTTGTTTTCAGGTACCGAACTCTCGCTGAAGAAAAAAACAATAGAAGTATGAGAAAAGTACTCTTTAATCTCGCCTCTAACTTATGCTTCTGCTAAAAAGTTTGGGTAACTTTTAAAATGCAATTTAATGATAAAATCATCCCATTCTTGAAACAAGACTTTTTAAAGTAATTAGCTTTAATTCTATAATAAATATTTGATCATTAGATTAAATCTTATGCAGACAAAATAATCAAGTCGCCATTTCACTCATGTTACTGATGATTTTAAAACTTTAGAATTCCCCGGAATAGAACGCCGACTTATCTTAAAACTCTATTCACATTAAAACATGTACTTACAATATAAGGTTTAAGTCCTATCTTGGGGAAAAAATAACCAGCTTCAGTAAAATCTAATTTAATAAACACAGGAGTTACTGTTCCAACTTTCCCTTAACTATCAATATAAATTTATAAGCTTCCAACAGGTGTATTGCATTAATGTGATATTTTTTCAAACCTTTTCAGCTACTATCCTTATAAATCGTTTTCAAATACCTTTAATAAAGTTTATCCCTATTGAAATGAAAACACATTTAATTCCACGAAGCAAGTTAACTTTGACACTTACCCGTAAAATGATAGATGAATTTCTCCAAAGTCCTGGAAGTCTTATATATCAGTGCAAACACATTGGGATGAACCAATTAGTCCAAAGGTTAGACAAAAATCAACAGTGTTGTCACCGAGATCAAACTTTCCTCATTTATTGGAAGGGAGCCCAGACGACTAGACTTAGGCAACATCTGGAAAACACTTCCATTAAGAAAAATGACTACTACAAAATAAATTTAGATTTATTGGCCCAAATACACTTCTAATTTCTAAGTGAAGTGAACAAATTGTTCTGAGATGGGAAATCACACTGGCAGGCTTTGACTTGTGTATCGAGGCAGCAACCTTAAAATGTCAAATCCTGGTATCATTTCTTTTTTTTTTCCTCCAGTTAATCTAGCAAAGAGTGGTTTTGCAATTTATCCAGTGTTCGTTTGTGACATATATTTTCTGAACTTCCACTATTAAATCAAATGTACATTTCTTTTCTTGAGTATATTTATTTTCATGGAGCACAGAATATCTGTACAGAAATGACCTATAGGTGGGTGATATACACTGGATTTTCTAGGATTCTTTACCATGTAAAAACCTGCTTAAAAATTGTATTGCTGTCTCCTTTAGTTCCTTTATTTAAGCCCAGTGGTGTTTGGAAAAGGTCTTATTAAATTACTAATTTAGGTTCCTTGCCACAGAGAAAATATGAGCTATCAACCTTATAGAGCTGAGTCAGCTCAGCTCAAGGTTTTCCCCATTTTGATAGGCAGTGTTTCTATCCCACCCACCTACCTAAGGCCTTGCTTGTGGCCCAGCACCTCCCTGAAACCTTCTCATATCAAGCCAAACTACGTCCAGGATCATAGTCAACAAAATGTACTCCATTTTATTAACATTATCTGTTTATCTGTTTCCTTCCAACTCCCACCCACCCCCCAACCTCCCCCACGAATATGAACACATGCCAAGGACGGCCAACATCTATGTCTTAATTCTATTGCCCAAACCTAGTCCAGTGCTTCCAGGGGCTGTGTTTAATACATGCTCGTTGAAACAAACTGTTGTAACCTGGATGCCACCGTGTACTGTATATGTGGCAGGTGCTGCATTTAATTACCACAAAATGCCTTTGATTTAAATATAATCGTCCACACTTTCCAAATAAGGTGAAGACCCACAAATGAAATCTGTGACTTATAAGGACTCATAAGGAGTAGGAGCCAGAGTAAAGATTTGAACCCACCTCTTTTTATTTTAAGTTCTATCACATTTCCATGATATTCAGCTTCCTTTTGAAGAAGCCATCACTTCAGTACTTAATCTTAGTACTAAATTTTACTCCTTCATGTGTATATGTGGGTTTATGAAATGGTGACCTTGGTCAAGACAGAAATTATAATATAAGCATCTCTTTTGTTCCTGCTATGCTTATTCTGGGCTAAATATATAATGTATAAGGATCTGTTCACCTCTAAGCAACCTCCTTCCTCTGGGAACTCCCATTTTTAGGGGTATTTCTCATTCAGCCGCTTTTATATACGTGATCTTGTCACATCAACTACAGCCAATAAGATTATCAGTAGAAACTGAGCCAATATGTTTTCCTGTTCAGAGATTACAAGTCTGTCTATGTAGATGTTAAGATGTAAACTTCTGTCCATGGTCTAAGTAGAGCAAGTCCTTCAGAATAAAGAGAGAGACATGAATGAGAGAGAGTTCTGATAGCTTCCTAAGTCTTGTTTGCTCTTTGTTCCTGAGACCCAGATGCCTTCTTACACTGTATCTTTAAAGAAGAATCCCCCTTTGGGGCTGAAGCTGGCTAAAGATTCTTCCTGTTATTTAAAATCACTAAGCAATATATGCTAGATATATAAAAGATCCTGGTGGATGGAATTGAATTCTCTTCCTAATTTTACTGAGGTCAAGAAGGAGAAGCATTGTAACTTTTTAAAGTCAGGCCTTGACAGTGTTGTTCTCCTGTTGTTTGTTTGACATGCTGGAAATACCGTGAATATCAGAGACAGATATACACATAGACACTCGTGCTTAAACCCAATACGAATTGCTTTCTGATTATTGCCTTTTAGAACTAACTACACTGTCATTTTTCTCCTTTAGACAAATTTATTATAACGATGGCAAATGACATTCTTAAATTGGTTGAATAATCTGCTCTAGTAACATGTGTTCCTAAATCCAAGCTCTTGGCTTGGAAAACTGACAAATAAAACACACACACACACACACACACACACACACACACACACACTCACACACCAGCTATTATGGCCATTCCATTAACACATTCTCATTGTCATCAAATATGTTTTCTCTGTATAATAAAGTATGAATAAGAAAGAGAAATTTTTTTTAAATGTCAAGTTCATGAGGTTTGACTTATAAATGCCCGCTTTGCACAATTCTATTAGGTAATGAGACCGTCTGGATAAATAAAGTTTTCCCTAAAGCATTGAAGCATTGTAATTTTTTCTATTAACTATATCTTTATAAACTGTACCAAATGCTCCATTCTGTGAATATTGGGCCATTTAACCTTCCTTGCTGATCACACAGCAATTGTTCCGTTAGGTTATATGTTCTGCCTTTGAGATTTCTTTTCTCATTAACGTTATTTACTTAATGTTCACATAAATCTCATTTAATCAGAGTAAAATTATCGCAGCATTTGTTTTTGGAATGGGACAGGTGGGGAGAGTAAAGAGGTGGAAAGGACAGAAATAATATTGGATCCTATACTCATCTTCTAGGCATGATTTTTCACACATTTTGCCCTCATGAACCTCAGTTTCTGCACTTGGCAGCAACACAGTGCTGCCTTCAGAGAATATTCAAGTATGTTCAGGGATATTTTCTCTGCAATAAATTATCCCAGACTGTTGTGTCCTTCTACTTGTGCCCTGTCTCCATCCCTGCCGTTAGCTGTCACTTTGTCCCGTAGCCAGTGTTTCTGTACCTAGTGGTTTCTCTCCACCTTTCCAAGTCTTTGATGTGTTTCATTTCCTTCCATCAACAGCCTAGGAAAATCCGAAGCATGCCCAGGGAAAACCACGAGCTGGCTCTTCATTGCCCTAATTTTGCTCACGACACCAAGTTAGTGAACTCTAGACGTAAAATAACTCCTCTCCTCTTCTCTCCTAAGGAACAGAGACCAGGATTCAGAGGCTCCCTCTGTCTGTCCTGTTGATGGCATTTTCACAAACTGGAAAGGGTTGTGGTTTTTTTTTTTTTTCCCCTGGATGTGATCAAAAGTATGACCATTAGATAAGGAAAATATTACTGTATTTGCTTTTGGAGATTGTGGCAGTCTGATAATTGCTCGCAAGCTTTTCTACCTGTTTCCAGCTGTCCAGCTGGAAGTTACCTTGCCCGGCTTCCGCTTCAGTTATGTGTGGCTACACGACTGTGTTTTCTCCAGTGAAAGGTGAATAGGAGGGAGATATGCAGCTTTTACTCCACTTTCCTAACAGGAAGTTGCTTGATCTGGATTTCCTCTTTTTCCACCTTCTTGCAGGCTGGAAGGCAGACATCGGAGACCAGCCTTGATCATGCAGACAAGAATGGCAGCCCAGAGGGTAGTATTCTTCATGGAGCACAGGTGCACTCCCTTTGCCTCTACTAGACAGGGAGTTGCATAAAAGGACATAAATCTCCATTTTATTTGAACACCTCTAATTTGAGGTCTTTTTGTTACATCAACTTAGATATTACCATAACATAGACATCCTGGGATATTCCCAAATATTTATAAGAATTGTATTCTAAAAATTAATTTGTATGCTAAGCAATAGTGTAAAAAAAATGAACTATTGGTAACAACTATTGATATTGGAAAGGGAGCAAGGTAAACTATTTTTATTTGCATATAACATGATTGTATTTCTAGAAAATCCTGAAGAATCTACACAAAGCTTAAAAACTGATGAACTTAGCAAGATCTTAGTATACAAGATCAATAACAAGATTTATATTGAGGCCACTTTAATGCATGAACTCAAGTGTACTGCTTTTTCTGAATGCTGAAAGAATAAGAGTTCATTCATTCATTCATTCATTCATTTTTCACTCATTTAATTCTTTTGATGAGCAAATAGTGCTCTAGTGTGAATTACTGGGGACAAATATATATGCAAGATAGAGACTCTGGTCCCTAAGATTTCTTGGTCCAGTCACGGAGCCAGACATTTAAATCACTAGTTCAAATTGCCTGTAAAAATGAGGAAGCAGTATGGTGAACAGCTATAATTAGACTCTGGCATCAATTGGACCGCTGTTCAAATCTCAGCCTCAAAATATTCTACCTGGTGGGTTTATATGCTTCTCTTGACTTATCGAGTCCTCGGTTTCCTTATCTGCAAAGTGGGAGCAACAATTCCCACTATTATTTGTCACTGCAGAGATGCATCGAAAATAAGAGAATTTTATTGAACACTAGCAATGGATGCTCAGTAAATTATAGATAATATGATTGTGGTTATGATTGTGATTCTAGACTACATACAAACTACTGTGTAACCTGGGTGCCACCTGAGGAATGCTTCATGGAAGAATGACATGTAATCTGGAGTCTGAAGGCTTCTACATCTAGGACCAGGGAAAGCAGGCAAGGGTCATGATAATAGAAAAATGATATAGCTCCTCTTTTTCATTCTTTATTCATTCTTTAGCTCTTGATAATCTGGCTTCTTCCCACTAGATCATAAGCTTCTTAAGGTTCCGAACTGATTACATCATGTTCATTTTGCACACGATTGCTGCTCTATGTCAGCTTGTTGAATTCAACTTAGGTTTACTGTCTTTCTTCTATTGGCCACTTCGCTATCATATCTCTGTTTTCTAGCTTTTATCAATAAGCTCAGTGATCATTCTGGTCTATATCACTTGGATTTCAGATGTCAAGGAAGCATACTATGTGACAGTGCAGACGAAATCATTACAAACTAATTTTCCAGGAGCCAACACCATGAGTAATTTTCACATAACTGTTTAAGTGAATGACAGTGAATTGGGGTTCTATAATAACTCCGTGTGACAAATACTTGAGAACTGGGAAATTCAGAGTGGGAGCAAAGTTCGGGTGTGGTTGGAGAACCACAGACAGGTGGGACAGGAGGAAAGTCTCCCAAGAAACAATTTGAGGGCATTTCACTGAGTCGTCCCAAAGCAGGAGCGCCAGGCTTTTTACAGATATTGAGTATAATGCAGTTTTGGCTGATTGCGCCACACTTTATAATAATCCTTGCAAAATCCCTTTCCTTGCAATGTTGGCTGATTTCTGTCAAAAGGATTAGGAAGCAGGACGTTTGTAATGAATTACCCCGATGAAGCTTTGATTAGGCTCCATACAGAAAATGCAAACAGAAGCTCAAAATAGAACTCACCATTTCCCCGTCTCTTGATCCTTTTTGCTGATCCCTTATGAAATGAGACATCGGAGGATCTTTACATCTCTGGATGCTCAGTAGATGTTGGATGAATGAGTTAATGAATAAATGTCACCGCTGATATGACCGTTCTGCCTCTGTTGGACTGGGAAAGACGACCTTGCTATTTACAAGCCCCTGGGTTCTTTGTATGTGTCAATTAGACCTCAGGAGTGAAGGGATGAGAAGGGAGATGAAGCAAAGGGTTATTTATTTATGCTTTTGTTTGTACTCTGTTCTTTCTACAAAGGGGCGTTAACGGAGGCCAGATTTTTGTGTTCCCCCAAGTCCTCCTTGGAGTAGTTTAGTGAGGAGCTGTGCCCCTTATAGAAGCAAATTCAAGGTCACAGTTAAGGCCTCCAGAGTCTTATCAAGCTTTGGACCACACTTCCACCAACCATCCACGTTTACTGAGTGCCAAGTAGGTACCAGCCACTTATTGTCATTAAAGCAAAACAAGAATAAATAAAAGCAAAACAAAACAAAACAGCAAAGCAGGTGTTTTTCTTTTTCTTTTTTTAAATTATTCTCTTTATACATAAGGAAACTGAGCATCAGGATTTCAGCAGCTTTTTCTGTGAAAATGGCAGAAGCAGGATTCCAGCCTACATTTGTCTGAAAATTATAGTGAATTTCTTTTAACATTATATCTCAAATTCCAACACTAAATTACTTTGGCTCTTTAAAAATTGTTCTTGCTTAAAAAGATAGGTGTGTCTTCCTCCTTCACAGATGGGCTATCATTCAGCAGAATATAATAAGTAACTCTAAACCTCTAATTTTCTTTCTTATTTAATTGTAAAAATGCTTCGATTGAAAAAAAAAATAAGATACACCTATAATTTTACCACCTAACACAGCTATTTACATTATTACATAGTCTCTTGCAGATTTTGTCCTTATGTAATTAAAATGTTATAAATATATTCAAA
>NW_011888879.1:3896499-3918737 GCF_000151845.1 Pteropus vampyrus
TTTAAAAATTGTTCTTGCTTTAAAAGATAGGTGTGTCTTTCTCCTTCACAGATGGGCTATCATTCAGCTGAATATAACAAGTAACTCTAAACTTCTAATTTTCTTTCTTATTTAATTGTAAAAATGTTTCAGTTGAAAAAAAAAATAAGATCCACATATAATTTTACCACCTAACACAGCTATTTACATTATTACGTAGTCTCTTGCAGATTTTGTCCTTATGTAATTAAAATGTTATAAATATATTCAAAATCAATAATAATATGTATTTTTAATTTTTTACATATCAAACTAGCAAACATGTTTGTTTTTTTCAGAATTGTCATGTTAACTCTTATCTAATACACCATTTCTCTATTGTAAGACTACTTTTTTATAATAAAAATATACATATGCATCTAGCTTTTTTTCTATTAAAGAAAACTTGGGGGCTCTACATAGAAAATATAAATAATTTGCACTTTTTTGTATTTTTGGAGTTTGGAGAGGCAATCATAGACACAGCCGGAGCTTTAGCTACATAAATTTAAACTTCGGGTCCTAAAGAAAACGTTTATATCATGCAGCCTATAATTAACTGTTCCCCAAAAACTTCTTGTAATATATTATGAACTCTCCTCCCAATGGCCAGTATACAATTCTAGTCTGTTTAAAAGAAATAACCTCTCTTTGTCCTAATTTCTATAAACTCCCTGACCCAATACTTCTTAGGGTATATGTCCTTAAATTTGTCTGATTATGAAAATGAGATGGAGCATGCCTTCATAATGAAATTGAATTTAGTAAATATCAGCGGTATATCCTCAGGGTTAATCTTTCTCTTTCATCTTCACAATTATTATTTTATATGATGATATTTATTTCAATCTTAACAATATTGTTGACCTCTATACAAGTTGCTGCCAAGTTGCCTCTATACAAGTTCTTTTGCTTATGATTAATGCTATAATAAGCTTCTTTTTTCACGCAGTTTGTATTGAATTTCACCTTTAAAATAAATTATTAAGAGTCAGAACGTCTTTATGACTTTTGATAACTATTGTCAAATTATGTTGCTGTCTAGAGTATAAATTCATCGACAGCAAGGAGACGGTCTCACACACATTTGCATCCCCAGCACCTAGCAAAGCACTTGCACGTAAGAAGTGTTTGATGAAATATCAAGTTGAATTTAATGAAACTGTAAAATTATTATCAGTATTACAAGCATTTTAAAAAATCCAGTAATAGAAAGAAATCCTTGCTTATTCTTCCATCTGACAGTATGCATGCAAAAACGAGACTTAACTGATGGATGTGATCTCTGGCCTCGGAAAACAGATTGTAAAAGCCCAGTAAGATGAGGAACTGTGCTGGGAGTTCTTTTGCTTATGATTAATGCTGTCATCAACTTCTGAAGGAACCTTCCACTGAATGGTCCCAGAACTCAGGAAATTTATAGTCAGCTCTCCATCACATTGAAAACAGAAATGGCTATCTGCTTTGGTTCTTTTTTTCCCCCCCTTATCTTAAAACATTGCTAGATATGAAAGTTAGCAGATAAACACAGAAGGTCAAAGTTGAAGAGCATAGCCCAAAACTAATTTCTTTCCCACCAACTTTTATCTCTTCCGTGCTTGTTAGATGTGGGGGCGAGGGTGGGGGCGGGGGGTGTGGAATGTGGAGAGAAGAAGTGAAAGGCCAAAAAAGATAAGTCTTGATGTGAATAAATGACATAGTCTTGCACAGAACCATCTATCTCATATGTGGTAGAAGGCAGGTAAGAATACCAGAGGTGGAAAAAGCAGAATCATTAATATGAATGCCAGTAAAACTAAAATTGAGATTGTTTAAAACTTTTGAAAAACCAGGTGAACTATTTTGTGGCACTGTTTTGGGATCTGAAAATTAGTTTAATATGGTTCAGTAAAGAAACTGTGTATTGTATAATATAACGGTCTGGAAAAACTCTTTTTTAGGCAACAACTCATTTTACATCCTCATCTTACCTTCCTGAGAGAGATTAGTTCGTTAAATAAACATTTTAATAAGCCCTTAGCAAAGTAAAAGCTGGTCCCCACTCAGCTATTCTGCACAATAAAGAGAGGTCAAGGGCAGCAGAGGGAGTGAGCACTGAGCTGGAAGGAAGGAGAGAGGAAAGGAATCTCCAATGGGATGACAGTGGGCCGAAGGGGGAGTTTAGATAAACAGCAACTGACTAATGGAGACTTACTAAGTCATGTGCTGTGTGGTATGCAATGTACCTCCTCCTCATATAACCTTTAATAAATCCCACAAGACCACACAAGCTTTTAATATCAATGGATCTGTTAAGTAGATCTGTGTATCTACCTACCCATCTATCATCCATCCATCCATCTATCTATCTATCTATCTATCTATCTATCTATCTATCTATCTATCTATCATCTATCTATAGATACAGAGTTATGGTTGGTACTGGGCAAAACCAGAAGCTACATATGGATTTCTCTAATACTTTATCTCTAAGGAAACTGAGTAATTAGACAACATCTAATATATAAAATGTTAGGAGAAGGCATGTCCTCATCAGAGCTGCTTCAGAGTCTTCAGGGGCTCATAGTCATAAGGAAGAGTAGGAGCTGAAAGCATGAATAGCTCCAATAAATTAAGGAACAATGAGAGGTCATCGAAGTGTTTGAGAGGACATCTCCCAGACCCGGAGGATAGGTCTAAGGTGGCAGACCTCCGCCCTCTCCCCTGGGGCCTCTGTCAGGCGCAGAGTCCTGGCTGGGCTGATCCTTGGTCTGTCCCCAGCAGCAATTCCAGAGTCTTGGGCTGAGGTACCTAAGGACTAGAGAAATAACAGCATGGATTTTTATTTATATATATTTTGTTTCATCATTGAACAGAAAAATAGTAAATCATGATATAAAGAAAACAATTCTAACAGCAAGGGAAAGTTTTGAAATGCAAAAGGGGAAAGGTAAGGGTGGCTATTATTCATGGATTATGGCCAGCCGCTTCTTCCCTGATGTTACAAATCGTAATGAAGTCTGGCAGCCAGAGTGACTCACTAAAAGGATAATGGGAAAATGGTCGGCAGACTACAACAACTTTTGGGAAATAGATCACTTTATATCTTCTGGTTTGAACTATTATTCCTCTCCTTTTGCTCTTGGAATTTCACCTGAACATTCTTTTTCTGTTTCACTGCATCAAAGAAAGTTGGGTTCAACTCTTAATTTTTTTAAAACCTCTTACAGGAAGCAAACCTATGAATCAAAGACTCAGTAGGTGACCTATTCGCTGGTCCGGGCTTCTTGCCATTGGCAATGCCCCCAAATCATTCAATCCTTCAGATTTCTTTTAGAAGCTGCCTAGTGCTAATTACTTGCAGCTGTTATTGAGGTTTCTGTGACAATTGATGGGTTCACCTCACGAGCCGGACAGACTGACCAGACTGAATCTTATGCAAACAAAAGGCAGGAGCAGTATAAAAGTTATATGAAGGGCATTCTAAGAGAAATCACAGAAAAATCTCAGTAGCTAAGGATATTTTGCCTAAAAGCAGCTAATTCCAGAAACTGCTAGTGTTAGTGAGAAAGTACCAGCAGGAATTGTAGAATAGAGTAAAAAGTAATGATCAGTGAGGGGAGTTGAAGGAAGGAAAGCATGAGTCACCACTCTGAGACTTGTCTCCGAGAAGGTGATTGCTCTCTAGCGTGGTAGGTTGGAGGTGGAGTACAACCCATCGGTGCTGATCTTCCAGGAACAACAGGAGCAAGTGGACATTTTAGACCTGGTAGCAACCCCAGTTAGGAATGGGACAGAGCTGAACAAGGAAGAGAGGAGAGAACACCCTGAGGCCTGACTAGGTGGAGCGCCACCTGGTGGACGTTTGATGAGGAAATACCCCCCCGCCACCCCCGACAACCCCGCATCACACCATCACACACACATCCATCCTGGAAATACATACTACTTAACAGCCTTTCTCAACAGACTAAAAGACTGTGTTTGGAGAATTAGGAAGTCAGGTGCAGTGGTCTTTTTTTTTTAACTTTATTTGACTGAACAATGCTTCAAAGGATCGTGTTTTTTAATTAATAAAAATTTCATACCATTGACGAGATTTCTGGTATTTTTTAAAAAATTACGGATTTTCAAAAACAAATTTTGTAGTTTATGTCAAAATAGACAAGCAACTCTAGTCCAGTCATTCACAGAACAGCTGTTAGAGTTAAATCATTCCTGTTAGTCAGTTCCTGTATGGTCCACTGGGAGTTAGCAAATAATATCCTGAAATAAATGATGCACAGGGAAACTTACTTTTTGTTTTTCTTTCAAAAGTTGAGTTAAATAAATAATCTTCCATGAAGTGGAGAGACAATGCGGTCATGCTCCACGTAATGATGCTTCAGCCCACGACAGACCGCAGATACGACAGAGGCCCCGTAGCGTTATAAGGGAATGAAAAGTTCCTTTTGCCTGGTGATGTCACAGCCATCTTACCGTTGTAGTGCAACACATTGAAGAAAGAAAAATATTTTAAAATAAATTTAATGCAGCCCAAGCGTGCAGTATTTACGAAACTGTATGTAGTGTACAGTAACCCCTGGGCCTTCGCATTCACTCCCTACTCATCGACTCACCCAGAGCAACTTCCAGGCCCACAAACCCCATTCATAGTAAGTGCCCTATACAGGTGTACCACTTCTTATCTTTTTTTACTGTATTTTTACTGTACCTTTTCTATGGTTAGATACACAAATACTGTGTTACAGTTATATGGTATTTGGTACAGCAACATGCTGTACAGGTTTGTAGACTTGGAGCGATAGGCTATGCCACAGAGCCTAGATGTGTAGTAGACTATTCCATTTAGGTTTGTGTGAGACTGACTGTTGATGAAGATGCATTTCTACAAATGTACACTAACTCACCCTGGGCTTTTAGGATTTACAGTCACAGAGCTGGAGAGGAACTGTTCTCTACCTCACATCATTTTGTGTCCTGGGTCTCTCTTGGCTTTTTAATTGCTCTGACCTTTGAATCTGATATTTTCTTTCCTCTAGAGACTCCCTCTCCTCCCTTCAGGCATCAGTGTCCCGAGGCTAAGGCTTCCTATCAAAGCCATCCTATCAAAAACTAGCCTTTGAAAAATAAATGAGTAAATTCCACAATGAGGCTGATAAAAGATTTGTGTTAACTCTCTCAGGATTTTAACTTTACTAAAAATCACAAAGTCCCATTAAAAATGTCTCTAAAGCAATTTCTCAGACCAAAAAATCATTATAAGGCATCAAAACTTAATTTCAGGCTTGCTGTAAGGGAAGAGTTCTCTGAGAAAACCAACTGAACGATTTATCTTCTGGTAGAGATATTTAATAGGAAAGTAGAGAGCTTAAAGTCATAGTTAGATCTGATGAGAAAATAAAGAGGTGTAGTCTAAGATCATTAGACTCTTTGAGAGACTACAGGTTAAAGGTTATTAGGTTTCACTCAGGGCTGAGAGACAAAGGGTGAGATTCACAGAAGTGTTTTTCAACTCATTAAAATCTATCAAGTAGAATTTGATTTTTTTTCTCAGAAGGAGCAACTAATCACATCAGATCATAAGCTTCTGCCCCAGGTCAAAATGAGACTATTTTCTTTCTCATAGGAATTTTTATTTCATACTTTCTCTTGACTTGTTTTATGAGATGTTAACAAATGTCTAATTAAAGAAGAGAATACTATATATTTTTTTAAAAGCATGAAACTCATAACTGAAGTTACAATGTCAACTTTTATCAGAGTATTTTGTCTGAGTCAGTTTAATAGGCAAGGCTTTGCACCTTGATTTTAAAATTTGGGTAAAGGAACCCTGTAGAAGTTCTGGCCAATTCATCATGAAGCTGGGACTTAGGGGCGGACTCGAGTAGATTTCTGATTATTAGGGCTGTTAACTTATATAATCATAAAATAGAGCACATGACTGAAAAATTCAGAGGCAAATCCAGATATAACAGAACACTTTATAAATTTAAATAAATTTAAGTATATTACAAGGTATCTAATATGTGGACATATTTACAAAAACAGAATAAACAAAATGATAACACATGAATGAGATAAGATAGACGAGGTGTTCATTTTGTTGCACATAAGCTTTAAAAAGGTATTAGTGTGAACTAACAGGGAAATCTAAATTCATAATTTAATCGATGATCTATCATAAATTTAAAAAGCTGTTGAAAACTGCTCCTATGGATAGAAAGAATATTATATGAAAATTCCTATAATAAACTCAAATTTAGGTCCTGCCGATCACCAGCTATATAAACTTGGGTAAATTATTTAACCTTTCTGTGCCAATAATACCTATTGTAGAAGGCCGTTGTAGCCATCCGTATGGACTAATACATACAAAGCACTTAGAATATACTAGCCAAGTAGCAAATACTCAATGAAATTTATCGTTCATTATCATTCTTGTTTTCATTACATGAGTTTAAGAATTACTTGATGTAATACCAAATTCCATTGTCCAAATTATTGAATGGAAAATTATAACATTTTCCAATAGAAAATAGGTGTAAAGTAGAGAAGGAAAAATGCACAGAATCTCATCTACATTCTCCTTACTTCTCAGCCCAATTCAACTCCCGCCCTACCACCCCATCACCCACCTGGCTCAAAGCTGAATATAAATTTCTACTCTTGCAATGTTTTTCTTTTCACATGAAATATTATCTATACATTTGTCTAAGTTTGTGAACTTTTGTGACAATTTCGTAAGAAGTAGAAAAAGGATTCTTTTGCGTTCAGTAATTCCTGACTGGTTCTCTCTTCTATTCTCCATAGCCTTCTAAAATATTTTATGAAATGATTAAAAGGATAAATAACTAGGACCCATATGTGATCAAATAATACTTAGCTATGCACATCAGTTGCTAGAACATTTAAGGCTAAATTTGTGGCTTAACTATAACAATACTCTTCTGAGTCCCATAAATGTCCCTAGAAAGCAGCATGAAATTCAAATCTTTAATAAAATAAACTCTGTTAAGAAATAAAAAAAAAAACATAGGAGATATGTTCAAACAGATTTTATAAACACCACTCATTTTCTTGTCTGCCATATTAAATTAATATGAACAGTATAATAGTTTATGAGAAAGCAAATACATTAAAATGTTTATGATATGAATGTAAAAGTCATGACAACGTCCAGTCAATACGCAAATGAAGGGAAAGGAAGACGATTGCGACAACTGTCACAAAAACATTACTGGAATAAATCAGAAATGTAGGGCCAGTTAACTCAAGTCTTCATGTGGAAATTAAAGAAAGGAAACTGGCCACATAGCTGGATTGCATTTACCTGCATCCATTACAGCTGGGTGAAGCCATGTGACTGTAACAGATCAAGGGTAGAAATGGTTGATACAACTCTTTCATTTGGTCCAAAGTGGAGGACCCCAAGGCCCTCCATAATGGCAAGCCACCACACAGAAGAATCCTGATTCCTGAATGACTGTGAATCAGAGACTCCCCTCCTATTCCCGTCAACAAGAAGTAAACTTCAACTTTATTATAGAGTTTTGGAAGGTTGTTGGGTTTTTATTGTTTGTTTTTATTTTTTTATATAGCAGTTAGCGTAGCCTGACTAATAGAGAAATCATACAAAACCGGTAAAATGTAAATTGATTTTTCTTCCACTAAAGTAAAGCATACCCTTGAGATAAAATTTAAAAGAACACTCCCGTCTCTGGTGAGTAATTTTATGAAGTGTCTGTGGCAACTGGTAAGAAGAGGCTGAGTGGAAAAATCCCCTCGCCTCAAACTGTGAGTAGCGTTATGCCTTTTCAGCTTGGTCATTCAAAATTGATCCTGAACTTCACCCTTTTGGAATCCTCAAAACATTACGGTGAGCGGTTTATATAACACCATTCCGCAATGCATTACGTTTTTTCTCTTGACACTTTAAAACACCTTCACTTCACTCTCTTATTTGCATGGTTTCCAAGAAGTCAGATTTAATTCTTTGTTGCTCTATAGATCTATCGATATGTAAGATTTCCCTGACCCCTCTGGCTCCTTTCAAAAAGAATTTTTTGAAAGAATTTTTAAAGATTCAACATGGCTAGGTGTAGTGTTTTTTCAGCATTTTTCCTACTCAGTGTTCTCTGAGCCTCATGAATCTGCAGTTTAGTGTCTGGCAGATTCTTAATTATTATTATTTCAAATATTTCTCTGTGCCTTTTTCTCTTTCTTTGCTTCTGGTAATCTCATTACAGATATGTTATATCTTTTTGTAGTTGCCCCACAGTTTTTGGCAAACTAGTTTACCCCGGGGGCAGGTCTTGCTAAGAACGCAAGAGTGCTTTTGAGTTTTTCAAAATGGTTCCTTTTCCCCTCCCCTTGCTGGAAGCGTGATGTGATTGTCCTCTGATATTTACTGTGAGGACCTGGTGGAGCTCTTGGAGGTAAAACTTAGAAAAGTATGAGGGCTCATCTAGGGCTGAGTCCCCTCATAGTTTTTAACTCTCAGACTTGTGCATTCTGGGCCTCCAGCAATTCCTCAGGAGGTTTCGGCTCATGGGGCTCTCAGTTCTGGTAAGTTGTTGTTCTCTGTATTCACCTGCTGGTCTCTCTAATCTTAGGGGTAGAGGTTTGCCCTGTGGCCTCACTTCTCTTATGGATCCAAGTAGAGTCATTGACTTTCCAGTCTGTTTAGCTTTTTACATGTCGGTTGGATGGAGTGGTGACTTCCAGGCTCTTTACACGTAGAACCAGAAACCAGGAACTCATTACATTTTCGAAAGTATTAATCACTATTATTTTTGTGGGAATTTGTAGAATATTTATTTGCCATAAATCCCTGGATGCAGAGGCAAAGCCAGTTTTGAACAAGGAGGGAAAGAAGCCCGAGGACAGAGTCTCTGAGGGCTAGTGTTCCAAGCAAAAGAATCTTCCCAAGATAGACTTCTTTGCTCTTCGTCTTTGAATAAATCCTCAAAACCTCAGAGCTTTCCATAGGACCCAGAAAGTTAGTATCATCTTTGTCATCTTTGGGGCTGCATAGACAGAAAGAAGTTGCTCTGACAGAGGGTCCAAAACAAAACTGCAAACGACTAGAGATTTATACACTGAAATAAAAAATCCTCATGCCCCATTGTCCAGGGTAACGTCCAAAAGCTCATTAGAGATTGTAAGGTCCTAGCATTTGTTTACATGATAGCTTCACATCTTCCCACGCTCCTCTTGGGGTCTTACTGGTGCTGGGAACCTCTTCTAGATCCTTCAGTTGTCCATGTTCTTCCCCGATCCCATATTTCTTTGTACATATCATCTCCCTTCTCAGAGCTGGTAAAGATCTTTCCTCCTTTTCCCATGACTTGCCAATTGGGCAACTTGGCTGTGATAAAGGAAATGTCATACGGAAAGGATTCAAAGACATACAGTTAGTAACGCTGGCCTTTTTAGTCTCCACTTAGGTGTCCTTACCACCTGGAAGACATTTGATAACTTGCTTCATTTATGTCCTCTTATAGCCTTGTGTATGCCAATGTCTTTCATTTATTGCATTTTACTCCTCAACGTACTCCTGCCCCTGCCAGTTCAACCCCTGCCTCCACCCCTGCCCCCAATACTGCGAGCTTCCTGAGAACATCAGTGCCTCAAAATTTGTTGCAGAATTAAATGAACGCACCTATAACTATCACCAAAATAAATAGCTGAAACAGCCCCAGCCTTTCTATTTTTCCTGCTTCAGGCTATGTGTTACATTTTTTGTGATTTCTTTTCTCTTTGAAGCTGTCATTGACATTAACTTAAAATTAATATCTTCTATATTAAAAATGCATAAGGAAAAGGAATATATGCTGTATTTTATCCACAGAGTTCTGTTCTGGCCTGTGGGCTCTTGTACTTTTTCCTCATTGACTTTAACAATGGAAAACTTTTGTTCTTTCTTTTCTTTTCTTTCTTTTTTTTTCACGAGGGCAATTCAGAAAAAATTTAAATGGTTATGATTTGCATTTTTGAATTAAAAATAAAAATCTTTATTGAGAAGAAAGTATATTTATATAACTCAAATAACATAGTAAAAGAGAACTGTTGATTAAAAGGGCACTATGTTAAAAATATTTTTAACTTTTTATTTGAAATTATATCAGATTTACAAAAAAAGTTGCAAAATGTTACAAAAATATATTTTCCATATATTTTTCACCCATACTTCCTAAATGCAAATATTTTATACCACAACAGTTTCAAAATCAAGAAATGTTATTATTACAATACTGTTATCCAATTTACAGACTTCATTTCTGCATATTTCATTGTTTTACTGATGTCCTTCTCCTAACCCAGGATCCAAGTTAGCATCACCCATTGCATTTAGATGTCATTACTTTGGAAAATTTTCTCAATTTTTTTTTCTGTAGTGACATTGACAATTTTGAAGAGTACTGGCCAGTTATCTCATTGAATTCTCCTAAATTTGGGCTAGTCTGATTTTCCTTCATGGTTAAGTTCAGGTCATGAATTTTTGTAAAGAATACCACAGAAGTGATGTTGGATTCTTCTCAGTACACCGTATCAGTAGGGATATTTTATATGTTCGATCACTTGATTAAGGTGTTATCTGCCCATAGCTCCCCTGTAAAAGAAATTTTTTAACCTTTGTAATTAATAAGTATCTTGAGAGGAGACAACTTAAGCCTGAATATTCTGTTTCTCATTATATTTTCATCACTCGTTTAGCATCCATTGACGACCTCTGTCTAAAACAATTATCATGGCAGTGCTTGGCTAATAGTAATTTTCAATTTCTTCATTCCTTAACATTTATTAGTTGGAAATCTAAAAGGAGGATAAATTTTCCTATTTATTTATTCAAAATGAACTCATGGATTTTTATTTTATTAAATGGGTCATACTCTATTATTTTATTATTCATTTTATTGTTCAAACGGTTCCAGATTTGGCCACTGAGAATCCTCTAAGTTCGTTCCCATGGGCTTTAGACATACCCTCAATATTTCTTAGAGCACTTCCAATTTTCTGGCATCACAAGACGTTTCAGTATTTTGTATTTTTCCCTCAGCCCTGGAATCAGCCACTTCTCTAAGGAGCCTTGGTTTCTTTTTTTTTCCCTTGAGAATGTTGTTTAGAAACCAGAAGTTGACCACTAGGTGTGCGTGCTCCTTGGTGCTGCAATATCCTTGTTTCTAGGCCCTGTTAGGAGACAGAGATAGAAGAAAAAAAAAAGCACATGTACCCTCGCCCACACTATGTCTGTTTCTGTACCTGTCCATCTGCATGTTCACACTACTACCTCCAATCCCAGTCCAATATCACAGTGTTCATTCTATTCTGCACCCTTTTTTATTTGTAACTCCTTATTCCAAGAGTAGGAAACCTGGTTCTCATTATCTACAATATATTTATTGATTGGATGTCATGCACCCTAAGTTCTGGAATACACATATAGTAGTTTCAAATGCTAATCCATATTCTTGTGAAAAACAAATCTACTAACTGAACATTGTATATTTCCGTAGTTCTTTTTGTCTTTATCCTTAGAGTATATAGTTTAAATATACCAAAGTTGTTTAGATTAGTTTGCTTTGTTCCCCATCCCCCTTCACTGAGGTTATGTCACTTATTGTGTCCCTTCCCTTTTCCCCATTTTTTCTCACCATTTTACCCCACTCTTTATAGGTGACCAATCTTATGAGTTTCTGATTTATCCCATCTATGTATTTTGTTTGTTTTTGCACAGTGTAGCAGATACATGTATTACGTTCTCTCTCTTCATAATATAGACACTCATTTGCACTTTGATTTTTTTATTTAACAATCATTTTGGAAAATATTCCATATCAATTCATAGAGATTTTATTCTTTGTTACAGTTGTGTAGTACTCCATTGTATAAACGTCCCATTGTTTATTCAACTACTCTTCTTTGTATAATCATTTAAAGTGCTTCAGATATTTTTTAGTTATGGGCAATACTGCAATGATTAACCTCGTACATAATATTTTTGTATCACTGGAGCTATTTCTTCAGAGTAAATTGCCAAAGTGGATTACTAGATCAAAAGTTAAATACATGTGTTTTTTTGTTAGAATTTGCCAAATTTCCCTCAGCATCCTACCAGCAATAGATGAGAGCATCGCTTCTCCACAGCTCACCACCAGAATGCGTTGCCATCCTCTTAATTTTCACTGCCAGTATGTAGAAGACAAATAGTATTTAAGTGTAGTTTTATCTTTGCGTGTACGTGTATGTTGTGTGTGTGAATTGTCTGTTGATAGACTTACAAAAATTTTTTCGATCAAGTATTTTCAAGTCCTTCTCCCCTAGATTTTTAAAGAGCAATTTACATATTATAGATATTAGACCTTTATTTGAATGACACTAATTTTGATCCACTAAAATGTTAAATTTAAACAAAGCATCTCTCAATATTTTATCTCACTTCCAACTTATATCTTAGATAGAGAAGAAACAAAATGTAGGCAGCTTTCTAAATTTGCCTATGCAATCTGGCTGCAAGTCATCTTGATAATGTTGCTTATCACACTCCTTTCTTCAGTTTACCACTGTCTGGCACGCTTCTTCAAATTGTTCCGTAATTGTATGGTTTCTCCACCTAATTGTTTTATTCATACTTTGAGGATAAAAGTGATATAATTTTTTATATCTATTCATACTTTGAGGATAAAAGTGATATAATTTTTTATATCTATTCATACTTTGAGGATAAAAGTGATATAATTTTTTATATCTATTCATACTTTGAGGATAAAAGTGATATAATTTTTTATATCTATTCATACTTTGAGGATAAAAGTGATATAATTTTTTATATCTATGGGCAAACATCGTAGATGCTCAAAAAGTATTTTCCAAGATATAAAGGATGCTGAAGTAAAAACACAGAGCTTGGTTATTCTTTATATAGAAAGATGAAGGAAAGATTACAAATTAACTTTTATTTATAGGTTATTTCTAGAAAATTTAAAGCGGCTTGACAAAAAAACACATGATAAAAAGTATAATATAAATTAGAAGCAAGAGAGAAGGTTGATACAAAGAAAACAAGATAGGAGAATAATAATAAGGCTAATTCATAAAATTTATAACTTGATCTATACATTTCTTGAGAATGGAAAGTAGCTTTTTTTTATTTTGGTTTTTTTTTTTTTTTTTTGCTTACTAGAGCACAATTACGATGACAATAACGAAACCAGGTTTGCTTACTTCTTTAAGATCAGTTTGAACCTTAGGTTTCAAGCTCCTAGGTGAAAGAATACATGTTCTGTTAAAAAGGCAGTACGACTATCAGAATCTTCAATAATAAAATGCTATCTTAATTCTAAACAGATGCTTAAAGGGCAAAGGATGAATTTGATGTACAACAGAAAAAGGAATATCATACAAAGGATGAGAGAAAACAGGAGAATATTCCACTCTTGGCTTCCTTTGGCCTTTTTAGAATATTGTTAATGAACCCTACCTGTGCCAGCTTCTGAGTTTTTAAACCTTGTCTCTAGTTGGACTCAAATCCCTGTCATACTTTTATGGAAAATAGCAGTCTAAAACCGAGCCCTCCCACAGGCAGAGGTTGCCAAGCCATGTGTGGTCCCCCGGGGAACAGAGCATTGTACCACATCCCATCACAGGCGCAGATGTGCCCTACATAAAGACCAATCGCGGCCTAGCAAAGCAGGAAGAGAACAGAAATGATATTAAAAATAATTTTTACTGCTCTGCTTAAAGGAAAAACAGATTTGGTCTCTACACACTGAAGTTATATCTGTAGGAAAGCAGCAAACTGCTCTGGAGTACACTGTAATGCCCCGCCTTAGTTCTTCTGGATTTGCTTCTGTGTTTCCTTAACTGCAGGCCTACTCAGAGCCTCGACGATGGAATTCATGTGCGGCCTGGCTTTCTAAAAGGAGAATGTGTCTTGGAATATGTGGGGACATTTGCATAGGCCAATAATTCTCAAACCTAGCATGCATCAGAATCACGTGAAACGGTTGTTCAAACACAATGCCACCTCACCCCGACTGGAGTTTCTGATTTAATAAGTCTGTGGTGGGTTCCACGGACTTATTAACAGGGTCACAAGTAATGCTGATGTTGCAGGTCCAGAGACAACTTTGGGGACCACCGGCCTAGGTATATGGTACCCAAACCATTCTGGCTAACATATATTTTCAGGGGTCTTTTATATCTTACAACCTCCAAGAAGAGGCAAACTAAAAAATAGGTCTCCCTTTGTTGGAATTTTTGTTTTTGTCAATAAACCGCAATCTAGTAGTTTTGAATGTATAGACCAAGAACTGCTCATAACGCTTTGAGAGTCTCCAGGGCCGGCAGCTATTTTGTTACGGCATTGATGTGTATAATACAACCATGTCTGTGTTTCTAAGAGGAAAGAAACTTTGACTTACAATATTCTGTTGGTTCAGGCTTCATCTTACCTGTGACTCATTAAGAGAAACCTTAGTTCTTCCTACAGATGGTGGTGGAGATTTTTACATCAGAAAGTATACATTGACAGGTGTGTGTTTGTTTGACTTTATTGATTTTTGTTTTTCTGTTAAGTTTTGGTCCCACTAAAAAAGTGTTTAGAAAAAAAAGCTTCTGAGCACTTCTTGAGGTTCCATCATTTCTTTGTGACATGACTGAAGACAGGAGATGGTGGATAAATTCAATAAAGAACTCTGAGAACCGTGAATCCTGTGAATGAAGTACCAAACCTAGTTTACAAATCAACTTTAGACCTGCATTGATCATAGATATTCCCTTTTTGTTTTAAGTATCTAAAAGGATTTTCAGGCCAATTAACCTCACATTAGCCTTTTTATTAAACATGCATCTCTTTGTCCTGGACTTGGGTTGCAAGAGAGAAACCAGAATTGAAGTTCAGTATTTATTATTATGCGAGTGATTACTGGTAATAATTCAGGTTCATGTCTATTATTCAAATACCCCTGGAACCAGACATGTTTCATAATTAAAAATTCAGATTTTATAGCACTTTAGAATGGTTAACACAATATGTCATATGTAACACTTCTAGCAAGATCCAGGACAGTACCTGATAAAGAAATGCATTAATATTTCTGCGGGAAAATATACAAATAGTCACACTAAATAGCATAAGTAAAGACAATGAACAATCTTATAATAGTTAGGTTTTGCTATAGAATAAGTTTGTCATGTTTTTTCTTTTTAAAACAGCTTTATTGAAATATAATTCACATACCATAAAATTCACCCATTTAAAAGTATACAATCATCACAACTACCTAATTTTAAAATATATTCATCACACCTCATTCTCCTTGCCTCTGTCCCTGGCAACCACTAATCTACTCTTTGTCTCTATGGATTTGCCTATTCTGGACATTTCATATATTCAGAATTATACATACACAATATGTAGCTTTTGTGTCTGCCTTTAACTTAGCATAATGTTTTCAAGTTTCATTCATATTGTAGCATGCATCAATATGAGTGCTTCATTCTTTTTCATTTCAGAATAATATTCCATTGCATACATATATTACATTTTGTTTATGCATTCGTTAGATGATGAACATTTTGGTTCTCCACTTTTTTGTTATTATGAATAATGCTAGTATGACAATCAGAGACAAGTTTCGTGTGAATATACAGGTATGTAAGAGCAGAATGGCTGGGTCATGTAGTAACTCCGTTTAAGTCTTTTGAGGAACTAACAATCTTTTTCCCAAAATGGCTGCACCATTTTACATTCCCACCAGTAATGCATGATGGTTTCAATTTCTCCTCATTCTTGCCAATACTTGTTACTGTCCATCTTTTTTATTATATCCATCCCAGTAGCTGTGAAGTGGTATTTCACTGGTTTTTATTTCCCTGATGGCTAATGATGTTGAACATCTTTTCATGTACTTACTGGTCACTTCATTATCTTCTTTGGAGAGATATTCAGATCTTTTGCCCATTTTTAAATTGCGTCATTTGTCTATTTATTGTTGAGTTTTAATAGTTTTCCATAAACTCTCCCAGTATTATTGCAAGCTCTTGCTTATTTTTCAGAGTTCTGAAAAACTGATTTGACAGTTTTTGCCAGTATTCCCATTGCTTTTATGGAGGAACTGATTTTCAGAGCTTCTTATTCTGCCATTCCAAAAATGCTTTTCTATGATTTTAGATTATAGAAAACGTTTAACTTTTCAGAACTTTTTTGAATTGTACAATTGTAAACAAAGTTTTGCTTTGAACATAAATTATGTCTCCCCACCTCCCCACTTTTTAAAGCTAATTCACTGTTTCAGTGTACATATGACTTGAATAAGGGAAATAACAAAATTATATAACTGAAGATGTAATTTTCTCAATATACAGTAAGAAAGTACTGATGGGGAGATAGTAGTTAAGCATGAGTATTAAATTATTATACTGATATTATAAAGTATCATTGTTATAATACTACTTGTATGAGAAGAAAAATAATATTAAGCTGATTTATACCTAAGACACTGGTTAGTTTTTTATAAGAACAGGCAAACCCAAATGTTTCCATTTTTACTGGCAGAAAGTAAAGCTAATATAACAATTCAATTTAAGTTGTAACTCTTCTATAAATTTACAAGTTTCACTGACAACCATCCATTCTGTATTTTGATATTTCTGCCCTTTAAAAATATACGATTTTTAAAACTATGGTTTAATTATAAAAATTCATCGAGAAGCCATCAGGCTTTAAATGCTAAACTGTTAAGAGCTTCAAAGAGCCATGCTTTACTTATAGACTTCTAGATGTTGGAAGAGGATACCAGGAAAAGGCTTGCTAGCAAGGTAAAAGACCCAGGAGCCCTAGAAACTAGTATTTATTGAGCACATGTTATGTGCTATATATCTCTCTTAATTGTCCATTTGTCTCACAAACACGTGTTTGTACTGATCTAGGTGGATGGGAGTAGTGAATAAAATAAACTCAGTTCTTTGGGAAAAAAATATGCTACAATGTGATGTGAGTATTGGGAGAAAAAAAACAAAGCAGATAGCATGGCCAGAGGAATACAGTTAGTATTTTGGGAGGATGTGCGCCATATGTAATAGGGTGCCTCAGGGAAGACATCTCTGAGTAGGTGACATTTTAGAGACATGTGAAGTGAGGGAATGGGCCCTACTGACATCTGGGAAGAGATTTTTCCTGGAAAAGGTAACAAGAGCAAAGATTCTAAGGTTGGAATATATTTGTCACCTCACATGACACCTCTTGCACTCCAAGACCAGGGAAAACAGATGCATCTTCAAGAAAAGGGTAGATGTAGAGTGACTTGGCCTGCATGCACTCCTAGACATTTAGGGAAAATGGCAAAGACTCGTGCAGATAGATACCTTTTGATCTAAAGTTGGTTTGTAATAATTCACAGGATTCATATCTTTCAGACTTTTTTAGTGATACTTCCATCGGCCCTTATCTTCAATTCTGGCCATAAAGTAACTTTAGCACCTCTAAGGAAATCCTTAGTTAGTTTGTTTGTTTTTAACTAAATGCTTTTTTTAAATCGGACTTAAATTTAAAAAGCAAAAAACATCTCTAAGGTTTAAGATATACTTAAAGTAAGATTTAAGATCAACAAAGAGTAAAATTTTGTCTGATTATAAATCCCATCTTTTTATTCTAAAACAAACATCATGTTTTTTTTGTTTTTTTTTAAACAATAGAGGCTTAAATAAATTTCAAACCCTCAGGGAAAATGCTGATGATTTGGTTATGCAATCTATGGTGTCATCTAGTGGTAATTCATTCAAATTTCAACCAAATGCCCCAGAGGGCTAAGCTAAATCATTAGAAAACATGACTAAGCAAAGCTTCTCCAAACTAAATGGCTGTCAAATTACAGTCTTCATTTTTTTTGAAGCAATTATGGATTCAGAGAAAGTCGTAAAGATTATTCAGGAAGGACTCTGTCCCTTACATCTAGTTTCCCCCTACGGTTACATTTTATGTAACGATAGTACAATAATGCTGTTATAAATAGTATTACAGTATATTATTAATATAGTACAATGTCGAAACTAGGAAATCGACATTGGCACAATGTGCATTCTGTGTCACTTTGTCACATGTGTAGATTTGTGTAACCACCAACACAACCATGATACAGAACTATTCCATCGCCCCAAATGTCTCCCTCTTTCAAGGCCACGCTCCCCGTCATCTCCCTACCGTCCCTAACCTCTGGCAACCACGAATCTGTTTTTTATCTTTATAATTCTGTCATTTCAAGAATGCTATCTCAATGAAATCATAGAGTATGTGACTTTCAGAGTTGGCTTTTTTCGCCCACTCGGCATAAATACCTGCAAATTCATAGAAGTTGTTGTGTATATCCATAGTTCTCATACCTTTTCCTTGCTGAGTAGTAAGTAGTCCACAATGTGGATGTACTACAGTTTATCTGTTGTTA
Organism: Pteropus vampyrus; assembly: GCF_000151845.1. Lineage (NCBI taxonomy): Eukaryota > Metazoa > Chordata > Mammalia > Chiroptera > Pteropodidae > Pteropus > Pteropus vampyrus. The sequence continues at coordinate 3,914,943 of NW_011888879.1, forward strand.
CCACTGCACAGTAGTGAGAAGTCTTGACTCTCTGCTAGGTCCACTCTGACACCACCTGGACAGGGAGGGCAGGGATTCGTCTTTCCTGCTGGTGGAGCTGGAAATCCAGGCTCTTCACTCAGCCTTCGTCGATGAGAGTCAGGGTGGGAGCTGCATTTTTTTTTTCTGTGATGTATGGCTGGAGTAGAGCAATTATTGTTGGAAAGTTTATGTCTCATCTAAGCAATTTTTTTATGTAAACAAAATATTAAATCAAAATCCAGGGAAAATGGGAATTGTCAATATGGGAGGTTTGTGGCTTTGAAATGGCAGCAAATGAGGGAAACTATTAAGGTTCTTATATTGCTTAAGGGCAAGATGTGAATACAGTTAACTTTAGAAAATTAACTTCAGGCCAAATATGGCCCATCAAAGATGTCCACATCTAAACCCTTAAAATCTGTGAGTATGTTACCTTACATGACAAAAGGAATTTTGTAGATGTGATTAAGGTGAGAATCTTGACACAGAGAGATTATTTTAGATTATCCAAGTGGGCCCAACGTAATCACAAGGATCCATTTAAGAAAGATTATGGAGGATCAAAAAGACAAAAGGACATGTGACAAGGGAAGCAGAGTTCAGAGAGAGGCAGAGCCATGAATGAAGGAAAGTTAGAAAAGATGAGGAAACAAATTCTTCCCTAGCCCCTCTAGCTTCTGGTGGTTGCCAGCAACCCTTGGTGTCCCTTGGCTTGTAGACGCATCACTCCAATCTCTGTCTCTGCCTTTACATACCGTCTTTCCTGTGTATCTGTGTCCAAATTTCTCTTTCCTTATATAGACACTCTAATTCAGTATGAACTCATCTTAACTTGATTACATTTGCAAAGACATTATTTCCAAATAAATCGAAATAAGGTACAATCACAGGTACTGAGGGTTAAGACTTCAGCATATAATTTGGGGGGCACAATCAACCTATAACAGTCCATTATATTTCTAAAGTATTTTAATCACTAGAACTTTCTAATTAATAGGGTACTAGGACAACCTTCCTATAGCTGTAAAGACCATGACTAACTTGAATCAGAAATTCAATATTGTCATCCCAACTCAGCGGGTAACTCTGAGCCTTGTGACTTTAAGTCAGAGTTTTAATCTCCCTGAGCTAACTTCTTTGGCCTGTGAAATGAAGAGCTTGGCAGAGAAAAATAACTCTGCTAGTTCTCAAATTCCAGGTTCAATAACACGTTTTCAGGACCTTCTGATATTTGAAAGTGACTATTATGTTCCCCGTAAATTTTCTTTTTGTGCACTATTGTTTTGAGTTTATTCATGTGACATGATTTCCAGATCCTTCACAATTGTTATTGTCCTTTCCCAGGTATTCTTCAAATTATCCAGGTGCTAAGATGTGGCAATCAGAAACAAACAAATAAATGATTTCTATGTAGCCTGCCTTCCTAAAATGATATAGGAAGGCTGAAAGAGTGGAGAGAGCAAGTGTGAGAATACCAGGTAAATAGCCGCAAGATGGCAGGTTAACAGTATAATGAAATATTATTTAAGGCAAAAAAAAAAAAAAAAAGAGAGAGAGAATCTTAATGGAAAATGGAATAATTTACCAAAAAGGAAGTCATAAATTGTTATATATCACAATATCACCTCAAAATTCTTTAAATAATAACTAATAGTAATTTAATAAAATATCGACGAATTACAGAGGGAGAATTTTACGCTTTTCACAGAAATCTACTAGTCACATAGACAAAGCATATGACAGATACCATGATTTGAATGGAGAGTTTTGGAGTCTGATTAAAAATCTCAACATGCATTGGTTCTCAATCTATAAAATAGACCTGTTAATACATGAAGTATAGTCACCTCCCTCAATGCAATAAATATTGAAACTTGTCAAATTAAAAAAATACATACACCTATAAAATAGAAACTCTCTGCTAAAAGATTTTGGGGTTAAAACAAATCCAAAGCGTAAATTAAAACACCTCAGGACTGAAACACTCTTGTCCATTATCCATAGAGCAGCCAGACAGACAGTTTAAAAACATGAGTCAGATCATGTCACTTCCCTGCTCAAACCTTCCATTGACTTCATATCAGAATTACAATAAAACCTAAAAATGTTAACCATGGCCTTCCAGCTCCTGTCTAGCTATTTCTCTTCTTCCATTTTCCCCTTCACCTGCTATGCTGCTTTCACACCGGCCGCCCTTTGCTACGAGCAAGTCAAGCAAGTTTTTACCTCAAGGCCTTTGTACTTACTGTTCTCTGTGCTATGATTTTCTTCCAAATTTAAAAAAAAAAAAAAGAGGATTTTTTTGGTTCAACTTTACCTCCTTAGAGAGGGGCATTTTCTGTTCAGTCCGTCTAAAATAGGAGTTGACTGTAAGACCCGTGAGAGAAAGAACTGTCCATCTGCTTCACTCACTGTTGTATTCCCAGCAGTTAGAACAGTCCTTGGAATGCAGTAGGTGCTCTATAAAGCACTACATAATAAGACCTGCAGAATGTGGCAAAAGTAATGTTTAGAGGAAATATTTAGTGTAATGCATTTATTTAAAAAACAATGTCCAAAATAAAATCAAGTAATCTTTCAAGAAACCAGATAACGTAAAACAAAATAAATTCAAAGAAAGCAAAAAAAAAAGCAATGAAAAGAAGAAATTAATGAAATAGGAAACAAAACTAAAGAAATAAGAAAAGTTGCTTGATAAAATCAAGCCTAAGACCAGAAAAATAGAGAAAAGTGTCAAAATAATCAAATAAAAAGGAGAATCTAAAATTAAGCAACATCAGAAAAAAAAAATGGGACTTACCTCAGATACTAAATAGATTTTTAAAAATTATGAGAATACTATGGATATTATGCCCCCAGTTTTATAAAATCTAAATTAGTAACATCCGCTCATCAAGTAGTAAAAAACCTGAATAGACCAAGATTCATATAAGAAACTCATATGGTAGTAAGAGATATAAGTCCAAAAGATCCCAGATCCCTACAATGTTATGTGTAAGCTTTGCCCATCTTCCAGAAACAAATAATTCTCATTTATACAAATGTCCCAGAATCTAGGTAAAGACATAAAGTGACTCAGTTCATTTTTATAAAGCTAGGATAAATCCTGCATCAAAATTGGACAAGGACTGCACAAGAAAACTTTAAGCCAATTTTATTGATGAATACAAATCTAAGTAAAATGTTTGTAAATTGAATACTGCATTGTATTAAAAGAATAATACTTTATAGCCTAGTTGGATTTTTCTCGGGTATGTAAGGATGTTTCTACATTAGAAAAATTATCATTATAATTTATTAAAGTAGACGAAATGAGTAAGACCACTCGATATCTTGATAGATATTCAAAATAATTTGATAAAATCCAACACCTATTCACAAGTAAACACACACATGCTTGACAGATAAGGAAGAGAAGAGATGTACCTTAACTTAAAAAAGTGTATATAATAAGGATAAAAGCAAATATACTTATGGGTGAAACTTTGGAAGCAAACAAAACTTGGTCTGCCATTCCTAAAAGCACCAGCCCATACTGTAGAAATTTAAAGAATTATATTTATGATCTTTATAGTTCCTGCATAAAATTAGCAATCTAGGTATGACATAGTCACAAACTCTTTCTTAATATGAATATGTTATTAGCCGGTGCTCCATTCTTCCAGGACATCACAGGCAATCAAACTAATTTGACTCTCTGGTAGAGCAGTTTGCATTTCTTTAAAGGCAGAGTCAGTTTTAGGAAATTTAACTGCAAGAGACTTGTTACATCCC
>NW_011888879.1:3920712-3951802 GCF_000151845.1 Pteropus vampyrus
ATATCATATTATTACATTGCCCCTGTAAGCAGAGCTAATTAAGAGCGCATTAAAAGTCAAAAATTTCCCTTAGAAATTGTGAAATGTAACAATTTCAGTTAACATGAATCAGCCTCGTTAAAAGTGTTGGGGAAAATAATCATGACTTAACACTTAAATGTTTGGCAGTCAGTTCTTCTCAGTCTTTTGCAAGGGCTCTGGTATTTAGTATGTGTTACATGTTCCCAAAGGAAGACACTTGATTTTGAATTACAGACTTACTTGAAGATATAGTCCTTAAAAATGTGTTGATGTCAGTGTGCCACAAGTTCATGATCTTCCATGGTTTCCAAAGTTCATACAGATGACTAACTTAATACTATCTTGAGTGGTTATGTGATATTAACACACTTTTCTTGGGCTGATCATGTAGCATAGATGGTGTAATTGGCTTCCGATTTCTGTTGTAATGAGTTACTACAAATTTATTGACTTAAAAAAATCGCAAATTTACTGTCTTTCAGTTTCGGAGATCAGAAGTCTGAAAAGGGTCTTATGGGGCTAAAATCAAGATGGCCGTGGGTTGCCTTCCTTCTCAATGCCCTTAAGGGGAATCCTGGCCTTGCCTTTTCCAGGTGGTAGAGGCTGCCTATGTTCCTCGGCTCATGGCTGCACCCCTATCCCTGCACCCCTATCCCTGCTTCTGTTGTCACATCTTCTCATCTCTGATCTTCCTACCTCCCTCTTATAAGGACCCTTGTGATTTTATATTGGGCCATTTTCAAAGGTAAATGCAGTCAGACATTAGTCAAAGCAGGGAAAACAGATTTTATTCAGTGACTACTGACATAGGAAAAAGAGCTGAGCTCTATTCCGATTGATTAGTGCAAGAGGTGATTGGAAGTAGAGAGGGGGGATGGCTTCAGCAGAGTCCAGGAGGTTAAAAACTATAAAAAGTTGGAAGTAGGGATTGGTCCTGTGAAATTCATCTGAGTTTGATAACTGGCATTTATCGAAGTCAGGCTCCTACCTTCCCACAGAGTCTGGGAGACAGTGGCCCTATCTACAGGTATTGGCTAGAACGAAGAGTAATTCTTTTGGCAGGTTTACGTTTTCTTAGTCAGGCACTTTAAGGGGTGGAGGTGGAGGGTAGGGGATAGGGTCATCCTAGGACTGTGCCCTAGAGCTCTTAGAAACTGTGTTGGTGTTTGTTCAGGTCTTTTATAGCCAGGATTGAGGCCTACTCAAGAAGTCACTGAGGAGCCTGCTTAGAGTTTGATCAAGGAGAGAATTTTTTTTCAGCTTCTTTTTATTTTCCTCCAACAGATTTTAAGTTACATATTTTTGAATAGGTAATATTCACATGGTTAAAAATTCAAAATTCACTTCAGAGTTTGTCCTCAGATGCCTAGCCCTCTCCTAGCAAGTGACCAGGGTACCTAGGCTGCTCTGAGCTCAAGGAGAGTATCTTTGTCACCACCCGCATAGTCTCTCTATCTTAATATTCTTAACTTAATCAAATCTGCAAAATGCCTTTTGCCATGTAAGGTAACATAATGACAGTTTCTGGGAGTCAGGATTGGTGCATCTTTGGGGCCCATTATTCTGCCTACATACATAGCAATGACAGAACTTCATCTCCAGCAAAATAGTTTTCCCTAGTGAATTTTAAGTTTTGTTGGACTTCTGCATCAATGACTGCTTAACTAAACCTCATAACGGTCTTCTGAGACAGAAAGACACATACCTTTGACCCATTTGTAGATGAGAACTTCAGTGAAGAGATATTGAGAGCCTCCCTAAAAAAGATTAAAATGATGGCAGCTACACTAAAATCTAAGATTTTAATTTCTTAGTTAAAAGTTTTCTTATACGATATAGCACTGATTTTAAAAAGCATTGCACACACACATAAACATGAGAAGGTGGAAAAAAGAAATATTTATGGCCTGAAAAAAAAAGACGACTTTAGTGCTTTGAAAAGCATTTTCAACTTTTATGAAGAGTTCGTATTGTCATATTCTGACTGCTTTTCATTTCTTTTAATTAGAAGTGCTGTTTTAATTTCTTTAAGATTCTAAGTCAATAGACCCATGGAAATTTTCTAAAGTTTTGGAGGCTTCTTGATGCTTTGCTGAACTAATCATGGGGGATATTTTAAACACCAGAGCTAATTTTTTTATGACCAACTCTGTGATAACAAGGATTCTGTCTCGTTTTCAAATTAATTTATTTATTCATGCAATTAAAAAATAGCGAGCATGAACTGTAAAAGCTGTGTTTCCTCCAGGGGTTTTCAGATAAGGACTGTTTGCTTTACCGCTGTATCCCCAGTCTCTAGCACGGTGCCTTGGTCCTTGGTAATCAGTGTTTGATGCAGATGAGCAAATAAGTTTGATGTAGAAAACAAGGGACTAAGGACAAAGAGAGCACCTATGGAGATGGCAGCACCTAACCAGTCAGGGGAAAACGGGGCCAGTGAGGGCCATTAGGGGAGGGATCCCCTAAACTGTGCTGTGTAAGAGAAGTAAAAATAGAAAAAAATAATAACAACAGAGCAGATGGAGATAGGGAAGCATTTTCCAGGGGAAGGAAAGAGATGATAAAGTTGAAATTGCAGAGACCTCCTATGACTTTGGTTATCACATAAAATGATACTGAAGTTTTTCTCTATAGGAAATTAAGGAGTACAGATTATTTCCTCAGATGTGTATGTGTGCATGTGTGTGTGTGTCTGTGTGTGTAAAAATTATTTAACTAGTTGATGCTTTATAAGCCACAATAACCTAGGTTGCTATTTAATATTGCCATATGAGTCTATCAGTAACTGACAAAAATATGAGGTGTGTGTGATATTAAAATATTTGGAGAGGACTTCATAATTCTGAAATTGAAGTATTCTCTTGCCTTCAAAACAAAAAAGGAAATGGATTAACCTGCATTGAAGTTAATGTTTGTAATTAGAGCAGGCTTGGAACCCTTATAAAAATCCAGGCAGATAGCGAAAATAATTTGATTAAGGAGTCTTATAAAATGCCTCTCAAAAGTTTCAACACCTATTTCTCTTGCCCTCTCAATAAAGTTAAGAAATTTAAACCTAAACCTGTAAAGAACCCTAGAATTTGGATACTCTTTAATTTTCATTTTTTTCCCTCTGATAAATACTGTAAAATTCAGGCCGAAATTTTAATAATGAAAACAAAAGTTTTCTTTAATGCATGGCTTGGATAGAAATGGGGAGTCAAATAATTTTTCAGTATATTCAGACAAGTGCCAATTTCAACAATACTTTTCCTCCATATGTGGATTCCACAAGTCTTACTTGATCGATAACCCCTCAGTGCGTTTACTTTCTTCCTCTCTGAGTAAGTGACACCCTATTCACAGTCGCTCAGACCATCTTGAGTCCTCCCTTCCCATCACATGCCACAGCCACACTAGCAGGGCTGTTTTTCTTGTTTATTTTCTGTCTCCTCTCCTTGAATGTAAGCTCTGAGGAAGCAGGGAGAGCGTCAGTCCGTTCATAAACAAATCCTCAGTGTCTAGACGGAGCGGAGATTAAATGCATATTTATTGAATGAATTAATAAAAAATATCCATGACACCTCTTTGTATAAAGTATGCATTCTCTTAGGTGAGATTTTTTTGAAAGGCTCAGAAAAGTGTAAAGGATGAAACAGGTGCCCTATAATTTCTGTATTCAAAGATAATCACTATTAATATTCTAAATAGTCCAAAAAACTAAGAATAAACATTTTTAGACACTTTGCAATAGGTGCCTAAAAGATCAATTAAAACATCAAGGAAAATTATTTTTTAAGGCTTTTAAGTCATATTGGATGTTGTATAAACTGTTTAGAATTCTGTTTTCCCTCTCGTTTTATATGTTTTCTCATAGTATTAAAATTTGGAGATTTTTTTGAATGTTTGCATGATACTTCACTCCATGAGTGTACTAAATAAATTTAATTTATTTGTCTTTATTTTATTTTGACATTAAGTTGTTTATATTTTGTGAATTTATAAGAAACACCATTATGAACATCAGCACATAATCTTTCAGGATATCTCTTTGATAGCTGAAAGAGGAATTACACCAATTGATAACTAGAACAGGAATTACACCAAACGATGAAAACATTTTTAAGGCTCTTGATACACACTGCCAAATTACTTTCTAGATTAATAATAGTTTACACCTAATGAACTGAACATGGGTGCCTGATTCATTTCTCCTACATTATATTTATATACCTATTTAAATTTTTTTGCAAATTCAATAAACTTTTTTATTGTTTTAATTTTCAGTTTTTGATTACTAGGGTGGCTAAATATTCTTTCAGATGTTTTTTTCCTCATTGATTTACATGTGTATATGATTAAAATATTATTAAATATGTTACACATACAAAAGATATACATACTTTAAATGAGCACTCCAAAGAATTATCATAAGTAGTAATAATAAAATAGACCCCTGTGTAGCTACAATTCAGTTTATAGACTAGAAATCCTAAGACTTTTAAGGCTCCTCTACATCCCACTCCAGTCTATTTACTTTCTTCCCCTACAACTATCCCAAAACACTTTGTTTTCCTTGTAGTGTTACCAAAATGAAATTTTTCCCTAAAAATATTTTGCTTAATTTACCTTTTAAAAACTATTTAATAAATAAGATCATATTCTATGTATACTTCTGACTTATTTTCATTGCTTAACTGTCTCTTTGGAGAGTTAACCGTGTTGCCATATGTACCTACTATTCATTTATTTTTTCGGATCTAGATAATATTCCATCATACTAATATCTCAGAATTTATTTATGCTTTATAATTTTGATAGAAAATTTGATTGTTTCCCATTTTAAGCTATTTCAAATGATGCAGTTTTAGAAATTCATATGTATATATTCTTTTATAGGAGAGCAAGGCTGGGTGTCTATTTAGGATGTAAGATTTCTGCATCTTTAGCTTTATTGAGTAATTCCAAATTGTTTTCCAAAGTGATTGTACAATGTACCTCTAGACCAGCATGAAATTCTCATTTTTTCACGATTTGCCAACACTTGGTCAGACTTTTTATTTTTGCCAGTCCGGTGGATAAAAAATGACAGATTATGGCAATTTCACTTTTCATTTCCCGAGCACTAAATGAAATTGAATATCTTTTCATATATTTCTTTATCTGAAAAAAATTTTTTCTTTTTGTCCATTTGACTATTGGGCTGTTTCTATTTTTTCTGGTTGATTTAAATGTGTTCTGAATACTAACATTTTATTGGTTATATCTACTATGTATATATTTTCTCTTTATTGATGAACTTTCTAGTCTATTTATGGTATCTCTAAATAAAAAGAAAGTCTAATATTGCTGAATTAAAATATATAAATATTTTCCTTTTTTTGCATTGTGCTTTGTGTCCATTTTAGAAATCCTTCCCTATCTTAAAAACTCAAAGGTATTATTTTAAATTTTCTACCAAATAATTTTTAGTTTGGCCTTTTCACATTTAAATCTTTAATTCAGTTGGCATCTATTTTTGTGTTTTGTGTGAGGCATGGATTGAATTTCATTTTTTTTTCTTGTCTGAAAAGCAAGTTAGTTCAGCTCCATTTATTGATTAATCTCTCTTTTTTTTCTGACCTACAAAGCTAACTCCACTGTATATTGTTTCCATAATTCATGGTTCTGTTTCCTATCTCTGTAGTAACACCACTCTATCTTGATTACCGTGAAGCTTTAAAATAAAGTCTTGCTATTTGGGAGGGCAAATTGTCTCACCTCTTTCTTCTTCTTCATAAGTGTTTTATATACCATTCATTCTTTCTCCTTTTACATACATTTTAGAATCAGCTTGAAGAGTTTCACGAAAAAACTACATTTATAGTATTTTAGTTTTACTTTATATAAATTTTAAATACATTTTTAATTTAAAAGGGTTTTAGATTTATAGAAAAATTCATATATAATACAGAGTTTCTATAAACCCCACACTTAGTTTCCCTTTTCGTTAATTTTTGCATTATAATATCATAACTAATGAATTAGTATTGATATTTATTATTAAGTAAACTCCAGATTTTATTCAGATTTTATTCATTTTTTCCTAATCTCCTTTTCCTGATCTAGGATCCTTCCAGGATACCATATTGCATTTAGTTGTCACGTCTTAGACTCCTCTGATTTTAACCGTGACAGTTTCTCAGACTTTCCTTGTGTCAATGACCTTGATAGTTTTGGAGTGTGTTGGTCAGGTAGTTTGTAGAATGTTCTCAATTTTGTTTCGTTTGATGTTTTTCTCACGATTTGACTGGGGTCATTCATTGGTTTCCTGAGGAAGATCACAGAGGTGATGTGCCATTCTCAACACATCATATCAAGTACATGTGATCAACATGATTTATCTTTGATCACCTGCCTAAGGTAGTGCTTGCCAGGTTTCTGCACTGTACAGTTATCTTTCCCCTTTTTCCTTACCCTTTGGAAGTAAGTCACTAATTAAAACCAACACTAAAAGGGTGAGAAATTATACTCTGCCTTCTTTAGGGGGAGTATCCACATAAATTATTTTCAGTTCTTCTGGATGAGAAATCTATCTCTTCCCCCCACCGTTTATTTTTTTTAACCATGTATTTGTGAAGTGTGGATTCATGAATATTTATTCTATATACATTTATCGGAGAAATGTTTACCTGATCCACATACAGAATTACAAAGCAAGATAAAAAAAGAGGTACGTCCGGCTCACTATCAAGCATATATGTTTTTAACAGAATATTCTCATTATTATTGGTGCATAGAATTATCATGAATTTTTGCCTATTGAAATTATTTTTAGAAACTTTGATAAACCCTCATATTAATTCTAATTTATCTGTATATTCTAATTTATCTGTATATTCTGTTTTTCTATTCAGCTATTACATCACCTGTGAATAATGGCAGGCAGCTCCGCTCGGTGGTTAAGAAAAAGAGTTTCTGAACCCTACACTGTGCCTGAAAACAAGCTGCGCTGCTTATTAGTGGTGACTGGGGAAGGTTATTTAACCTCTCCTTGCTTCAAATCCCTCATCTGTAAAGTAGAGATCATTATAGTACCTTTTCACAGGGTTGTTTCGAAGATTAAATGAGTTCCCAAATGTAAAACACTGAGAATACTGCCGGTCTCAGAGTAAGCACTATATGACACAGTATATTAAGAGCAAGCACTGTATTAGCACTTTATGGGAGTGAATCAAATTTAATCAAATTTGAGTGAATCCTTTAATCAAATTTCTTATTTATATATATGATATAGCAAAACATATATGATATAGCATAACAATTTTCTATTGTTATTCTTTTACTTTATGGCATAAAAATACTTCAACTAATGCCAGTTTTGAGGAGAATCACTCCTGGAGATGATAGTCTGATCGTCAGAATTCTGCTACGTATAACACAAAATTATAGAAGGGGGCATAAAATATACCTCTCCCACTTACGGAGGAGTATAAAGTACGGGGATGTGCGAAGCAAAGAAAATAATTCTGAGAGAAAAATGAAATGAATATAATTATAAAAATGTGCTTGGAGGAAATTCGTACTTGGTTGAAAATTATGATGAGTAATTTAATTTGACATATTTTAATAAAATGCTCTGAATTAGAAGTCACAGCTACATATATCCATGATGAAATCTTGCCAGCTGGAAACACCTAGAAATATATTACGATAAAGGAGCATGCATTTTTCTTTATTTTCAAGAACAGATGTCCTGAGGCTTTGACATTTTTAGTTGTCCCCATATGTGACTTGAGAATATTAGAATTACCCACTCCTCACATGAATGGAAATCTGTTTCATTGAAGGAATCATGGTTTCATCGGTTTATGTTTGGGAGGCACTCTCAGATGGGCAGATCTTGAAAACACGAGCCATTATCTTCTTTTAGGAGGTTAAATCTTGCCCTAATTAAATAGTGGTCACGACATATTAAGCCAATCATAACAAAAACATGTGGCAAAATATTTGAATAGAGAGAACACATATTCCTGTAGGAACCCAGTGGACCTCTTTAGGTCACAGAAGAGGACTTTAAGAGGAAAGCCAGTGTTATTTGGCTTTTATGGGATAATTGGAGCCTTAATTATATTAAATAAATCAGTGTTTTGGGTGGCAGTGGTGGTGAAAACTGTTAGTGTTTTTGGCTTCACTCTTAGAAGAAGCTTTTTTTTTTTTTTTCAGGAGGACATCTCAGAGACACATATAACTTACTTCTTAAAGAATGATGATAAAAACATGTAACCTCTTATTCACGAAGGAATAGGCCATCCCCTTGGTCCATCCTTCGTTGCTTTGCTGCCCCATTCTTGGGAATTTATACTTCTTTTTCTTATTTTTTGTTTTTTGTTTTTTCTTTCTTTCATGAAGCATAGCGAATATAAAGTTGGGATTTTATTGAATATTTGGGGCAGCGATTTTGATTAAGAAGGCTTCTTTTATTCATACATAGTTTCTTAGTTTAAAGATTTGAATTTTAATGACTTGTCTTATAAAAACTCCCTCCTCCTCGTACCTCCCTAATCTTTAGAGTCATCTAGCAGATTTCAGCACATTGAAGAACAACTTGCACTTTATTATCGAAGAGGAAGATGATTTAAAAATTACACATGAGCTTGTACCCTGTGGTCTTTTTTTTTTGCCAAAAACAAGACTCCTGCAGGAGCCCACAGAATGTAGTGTGGTTGAGAGTCCCTTGGTCATGAAGGAGGTTCATTCCTTTAATCAAATTTCTTATTTATATATATAATACACATTGCTCAAGAAATGGGTAGAGTTATTGACTATCCCTGTATTTAGGATCAATTTCACAGCCAAGTAGTCCTTGTGAAAATAGAATTCTGGGAAGGGTTCTAGAGAGGGCGAGTGTCAGCAATCAAGGGATAAGGTTGTTAAAAATGTGTGTGTGTGTGTGTAATGTCATAGTTTAGTCAAGAGACTAACTGATTTTCTGCATGTATTTTCTTCTGCTTCTTGCCTGCATCCTTTTCACCTTCTTGTATGCACAGCAAGTCACTGACTGTTCAGATCCACAGTGAGCGTTTGCTCGCCCCTGCCCATCAGTGTGAATGAGTGCTGTGCTGTTGCTGCTCTTCTCAGTGTCCACGTCTTTGTTAGGCTGTCATCGTACAGCCCTATGCTAAAGATGCCTCAGTGTGTGAGGTATCCTCCAGGTATTAATCAGTTCATTTTGTTTCCTAATAAGCCACGTGGATTTCTAGATCAAGAAACCTGGAAAGAAGATACCATTGCACATAACTGCCTAATACTGATGATGACAAAGATGATGATGATAATAATAATAATAATAATAACAACAACAGATTGCTAATGAAGACTTTATGTCAGGTATTCTGTTATGTAATTTAAAGGTATGAATTTTTAAATCTCACAATTAGTCTTAGGACCTTAGAAACTATCATTATTCTCGTTTTACAGATGAGGGAATTGAGACACATGGAGCTCAAGTAACTTGCCCAGCAGCCCACAGCAGGTAATCCAGGCTATGCGTTTCTGGAGCTCATGCTTTTAATTCATTCTCTCTACTCGACTTTCCCTTACAGATACTCAGCTCAAATAACTAAAGAAATTTAGTATCGAAAGTTACACATTGCTTGAGCAACTTAGTTAAAAGTAGTCTGTTTTTGCTTTTTCTTCTGTCTGCCATTTTGGGAGAAGCCTCAAGGTCACTTGCAGGTCATCAGGGTCTATAGATGAAGGCCTTGCTTTCTGTTGGCAATAGCCACCCATATGTTCTGCCGCTCTGTGTGCACCTGAGACCTGTGGAATCATTTCGCTGATGCCTTCTTTGGGAGTTGCTTGCTTATCTCATTAGGAATGGCCCACTCGACCCTTAGGTGAGAGGGCATCAGGGATCAGAGATGTGATGCCTCCTCAGTGGGTCGCACACCCCTCTCCTCCTGAGCCCCTCTTGTACTGCTTCTGCCTGGACGTCACCAACCTGCTTCTCTACTTGGGGTGACTCAGCTCTGCTCTCCTTTCAACCCTCTCAAAAACAGGCAGCTCTTTTGCTCAGTGGAATGGTTCAACTTTTGAAGTTTCTTAAATTCACTCCCATAAAGTGCTAAGGTACTTTATATAAACCAAGAACACACACAGCACACAATGCCCTTCCCAATAATCGTCATGGATCATCCATGTACATACTGCACACTTTCTGCTCACATAGATCTATATTATTGTTACGAGTCCTTCCAGGTCAGGGACCCAAACCAAAGTTCTTCTGCCCAGTGCCATTCGTGTCAATAGAATGAGATGAAGTTCGGTGAAGCAGAGCAGGAAATTTATTCTTTGATCAAGGGATGGAGGAGTTTGAGCTCATGCTGAGGGCACCTTCTCCTCAACTGGGAGAAGCCTTCTGTATTTATAGGCTGTGGTGTGGAATGATCAAATTCTTCTGGGCAAGTGTAGTTATTCTTCTGTTACACTTGGACCTTTTGCACATGGTCATTTTTGCACACGATGCCCCATCGCCATCTTGGTTTTTGTGCTGGGCACCTTGGTATTTGAAGTGGAGAATCCTTTTCAGTGCCTCTAAGCAAGTATAGTCGTGACATAGTTTCGGTGTTGAGAAATGTTAGGGGCTTATGGATGATAGCCTGGTGACATTATGTCTTTGGTACTGTGCCAGCTTATTTTATCCACATTATTTTCTTTACTCCTCATAACGATCCTTCAAGGTAGGTATTATACTCACCATTTTACACCAGCAGAAACTGAGGAGCAGAAAGATTGGCATGCTAGTCCAAGAGACAACAGGTGTCATGTCAGAGTCAGATTCAGTTGCTGGTCTGTCCTGACCACAAGCCACTTTTATCCACTGTGTCATGTTTCTGGAATATTGTCATGCTTTGTTTCAAGAGCTGCCAAAAGGAGCAATGAAATGCCAGTTGGAGACATTTTAATTGTTTTTTGTTCCTGCATGAGGTAAAGTCCTGTTGCTCGTGTATAAACTGGAATGAAAACAACCATGTAGCGTTTATTTAACAAGGATAATTATGTTCCTCTCTAGAAGAGTATGGCACCTTGTTTTCCATTCTTTTTGTAGCCCATTCCCTCCTTCCCCCATGTAGCTTAATATCTGTTTCATAAGAAGATTATACTGAGGTAATACATTCTGAATGTGGAGGCATAGTTTGGTCTCCTCTGGAGGAGACATGCATTTTTGGCTCTCCTGAATGTTCTTTTGTTCTTTGTACAGCGAAGCTCCAGGGGAGCTTTCTTCCTTTTTTCCATTAGGATTTCACTATCCTGAGGCATTCAGGGATTGGAAACCCCAAAACTCGAGTGAGCCATTGAGAGGCGTTGGTCCATGGTCAGACCCAACCCAATGACATAAACGGAGACAATCTTGCTCTGCCGCAAATTTGTTTTTCTGAACACACCCAAATCCCAGAGATTTTAGTCTTCTCCGGGCTCCCCGACATCCGCTTTGTCAAATAACAAGCTGTTCCCGAGAAACAAACTCAGTCTAGATACCTAGCACACTCCCACTGGGGATAATGTTCTTCCTTATGACACGATGGGTTTCAGAATCATCCTTGAACATTTTATTGGTTGAGCATTTTTGAAATAATTTTTTTTTCCTGTTGAATAATCCCAAGAAAGGTGCAGAGTTCTCCTAGTTTGGCAAATGCGAGGATCCGTTAGCAGCAAATGACTTAACAGAAATAACGTTTTGAAACAAATTCAGTGATTTCTTTTCCATATTTGACAATCAGTTTTCTTATATTAAGTAGCTGTATGATTTTCTGGCAGGGAGGGACTACAAGTTGGAATTAAGCATCTATCAAAATGGAAAGCAGCACAACATGGATAAGTCTGGCAAACCGGGGGGTTCAATCCCAGCTCTATCACTTTTGAACAGTGTCACCCCAGATAAATTACCTAACTTCTCAAATCTTTAGCTTTATCAATTGCTCTCCTTGGAACGCTGATACGAGGATATAATAGAATAACATATGGCTAAGAGAGTAGATCTTAAATGTTCTCATTACAAGAAAGAAATTGTAACTATGTATGGTGATGGATGTTAACTAGACTTATTATGATCATTTCACAATATATACAAATGTCGAATTATTATATTATACACCTGAAACTAATATAATGTCCTATGTTGATTATATGCCAATTTCAATATACATATATAAAGTGCCTGGCACACAAAATGTAACCCAACAATCAGTAGCTCCTATTCTTCTTTCTTTTTTCCGCCTCAGCACCTTGAGCATAATTGGCCTTCAATCAATTTTGGAGAGAAGGAATGAAAGAAGGAAGAAAGAACGAAGTTGCCTGAAGACACAGAAAAGCTTCTTTCTCTTCCTCAAAGTGCCTTTCCCACTTCCCCAGAAATTACTGACCTCTTCATTTCCTCCTCCTTGCTTTGTACGTGCTGGTCTTGTTTGTATCCACCAATTTTTAACCTCTCGATTATAATGAATTAACAAACATTTGTTGAACTTCTGCTGTGCACCGATCTAGGTGTGGCGGAGAATTACTACTTACTGTTTAATGAAAGATGTAAGATGTAAAACTGTAATGTAAGGGAGGAAAAAAACACGTGTGAAATGAGAGTCTACTCAAGTGCTTTGGGAGAAAGATAAGGAAGGGCTTCGTAGAGGTGGTAGCATTTGTGCTGGTCTCAAGCAGGATTTGGACTTGCAGAAAAGGAGCCTAATGACATTGAGGAGAGGAACCGGAAAAAGCAAATGGATGCTGGGTGAAAAGAATAACACAAATCATCGTAATAACTACTAGCAACCGTGCATCTATTATGTGTCAGGGGCTATTCCAAGTGTTTTACATGTACGATTTCATTTAATTATGAAAAGGAATTGTGGAGATACATTGTTACAGGCTTAAAATACCTTTTTTTCAGTCTTATTAAAATTAATATCCACCCAGAGGGTACAGTCTCCAACAGAAGGAACCTGAAGAATGTTAGAACATTTGTGCTATTAACATAGTGCTTTGAGACTAAAGAGTGCTAAGTAATTTTAACTTCTTTCTTTTTTTAAATAATAAATATGAGGAAGTAGATAAGAATATTCACCAATCAGATAGTTTAAATATACAAACACAGGGCCCAAAGGAATGAAAAAGTTTCTTATCAGATCTATACTTATGCTGTATCTCGTCATTATAAAATTGGGTGGTTTGTTTATAAGAAGCACCATGTGGGAATCATCTAGCCTGTAATAAACCTTAACTTTGAGTCTAAGGTACTGGTTTTAAGAAATTTTATTCATTGTTTGTTAAATAAGACTGAATTTACTTATGAGTCTTGTAATAACAACTGATTTTCTTACACTTAACCTCTGTAGAAGGCTGTCATCTTCTTTTACATAAAAATATGCTCTTTCTTGCAAAATTACACAAGTAAAAACTAAATGGTGAATATAGTAGACTTATCTTTAACAGACAATGTGATATTTTGGTCGTTCACTGACATGTGATTACTCTCATTTTAGGATGAGGAAACTGAGGTTCAGTGTGGAAGTCGTTAAGAATCCGCCTTCGATGACTCCAATTACCTCCAGTGTTGCTCTAAAATAACCATTTCTGCATTTGCTTGCAGTGAGGCCACACTTCTCAGAGGCTGCTCCCTGCCAGTGGCTGAGCACAACAGGGGAATCAGGCAGACCCATTCCCGCGAGACACAGGACCCCTCGACAGCCCCCTGTGGCGCGAGGAAGCTTGATGGCCTTGCCGAACCTGCCTTAGGCTGCCTGGCATCCCTTCCCTCCTTCTAGTCATCACTGAGGGTCAGATTTGCATCGTGGTCTGAGGGCTCGTCCGGCCTTCCCCGTTTTCTCCATTTTCTCTCACAGATGTTTCCCTGATATAATCATTGCTCATTTAATCTGCTTCTCACGGGACCTGGACTAACACATCCAGTGACTTACCCAAGGTCACACAGCGATGAAGTGGCAAAGCTAGGACTCATTTCCAGGTTTGCCCGAGGACAGGGGTGTGAGTCGTGGGAAATAAGGCTGATGGAATCGTTACCAATAACAAAAATTCTATCTAAATCTTCGTGAAGAAGTTGGTCAGATTGCAGTTAGTGATAAGGACCTTATTTTACTATAGGATAGTGAAACATCATTTTGGATTTTCTGTCTTTATTATGAGTTCCCTTTAGGAAGGTAAATGCCGGTTTGGTATTTCTTAAATTTTCTCACACAAGTGAGCTAACACTTTAGTTGACAAGTAGGGGTAAGCAAATCTCTGCTGCAATTGATTACAGAATTGACATATGGGGTTTGGAGGTTTGGATACCCAGAGAAGAAGGTTCGAGCCCACTAGGGGTGGGAAAAACTTCTCAAAAAAGGTGGGGAGGTTCTACACATCACAGCTGTGCCTCAAATTAGGCTGAGCAGCCTTCACAATAGCTGGGAACTGAACCCTGCAGAAGCACTAAGGGTTTATGAGTAAGAAGTTATGCTATAGGCCTGCTTCTAAAAACTGGATTAGAGTCTAAAAATGGAGTCTAAGAGCCCAAGTTACAGTTAAACTACAATGCACGTTGTTTACCCTGAGACTGACGGGACTAAGAATTACTAGTAAGCTTTAGGCAAGGATGTGAGGTTGGTGGAGCACCTGTAAAGTGGGTTTTACCTGCCTTTCTTGTGCCTTCTGATTGGTGATGATAGACTGACCAATGAGATGGCAGTTCTGCCCTTATTAGCCTCGTGACCCTAGGCAATACACTGAATCTTCCTGAATCTCAGGTGCGCCCCTCCCTAAGTAAAGTAGATAATTGTGAGGATTAAAAGACATAAAAAAAACAAGCCCTTTTTCTGCTTCCACCTGCTGCTCTCTGCCCTCTTCCCTGTCCTGCTCTGCTCCAGCACACCATGGTCTCTTCAGCTCTCTCTCAAATTTCTCGGCCCATCGGTGCCTCAGGGCCTTTACACATGCCAATTACTTCGCTGGAAATATTCTTCCCCATATTTTTGCACGGCTTCCTCTTTCCCACCATTCAGATCTCTTAAAATTCCTCCTCAAAGTGATCTTCTTGAACTTTCCTATGCTCTATAGGGATCATTCACCCATCACTACCTACTTCTTTAGCCTGATTTCATTTTCTTCAGAACTCTCATCATGAAAACAAATTATATAACTTATGAATTTATATATTTTCTTGACTAGCTCTCCCACTAGCTGAAAGCTCCAAGGGAATAGGATGTTTTGTTATTATTGTTATTTTTCATTGCTGCATCCCCGTGGTGTGGGGAGCACCCGGCACATGGTAGAGGTTCATTAAAGATTTTTGCATGAGCGAGCATATGAATAAATAAAATGTGTTTAGCTCCAAGTAGATCTTGTGAAAATATTAGCTTATTTCCTTTCTGGCTTCCCAGTAAAGATTACAACCATGAGAATATTTGCATTTAAAAGAGGTGGTCTGAAAAGGCCATGTCAAATGTCCTAACCTAGTAGAATGACAGCCAAAGGCTGGCCGTTCAAAGCCTGTATCTAATACATATTTTTGAGCATAGATATTAATTCTCATCTTCATACACCAGCTAACTGCTTAAATGTGTCAACACTAAACATGGTAAAACACGGCAACGTTGAATTTTAACTGATCCTGGAAAACAGCGAAGGTTAATCTTCACTATCCTTTGTGTTCCTGAAAATGGCTCACTGAGAAACCCATCGTTCCTCATATGACTTAGATAAGACTCATGGATGTTCCTCTTGTTTATCTACGACAAGGCCAGACACAGTCCCTTCAAATTCCCATTACTTCTCCCCATTAATCAGTCGGAACAAAATGCTTGTTAACCAAACTTTGGTTTGTTTCTCTCCTCCCTCAAGTGCCTGAACCTTGTCCTTTACTCACCCCAGCATACAACCTCTCCTGGGAATAAGCTAGACTCAGGGTAAAACACTCACTAATCTATTATCCGATGATCATCCCATCTTTCCATCCTACTTCCCCACACTTGGCCCTGTTTACAGCTCTCTACAAAAGAACACCCCTTTTCACCCAAACTCCCGAGACTCTTGCAGAGCTTAGGGTCACAGCACTCTCTTCACTGCGACAGTCTCCCCCTCCGTGAAAATCCTTTTCCAGTAAAGTCTCTCCTCACTAAATCAGGATTTGTTGATATTTAACAAGAACACAAATATTGCTTTTTTGATGATGGGTCATGGCGGGGGAAAGTCTTTAGTCAAGCATTAATTAGCCCAAATAATATAATGTTTTATTATAACACAACTTTTATACATTATCGAGACTCTAGTTACTTTCATAGTATCTATATCCCAGGGTTGCTGTGAGGATTCAAGATCTAAACACGTATATAAAGAAAGAGTACAGTTGATACCTTCCTTCTCTGACTCCCACTGGCCCATAATTACATCTTTGTGGATTTACCTTCTGAGTATGTTTGCTATTTCTCCCTATCCACCACCGCTGCCCCTATGACCAGTTGCCATTTAATCGGCCCTCACCTGGATTACAGCTGTGGCCTGCTCTCTGCTCTCATAAACGTTTTCGCCTCACCCTAGTCCGCATACTACAGCTAAAGCCACTGTCCTGAAAAGCGGATCTGAGCAGGTCACTGCACTATGTTCAGCTCTTTGGTGGCAGTATAAATGTTTGCGGTTATAATTTAGATTTTTTTTTTCCTCTTTGTGTTTTCTCTTTCTTTTTTTTTCCATTCGAATAGGGATTCTGCTCTGGGCTTCTTTGCTTCAGGGGAGGTGTGTGGTGGGGCTTTCTGTATTTTTGCTTTTGTTTGTCTTAAAGTCCCATAGAAGAGATTCTGTGTGGTGTTCAGGCAGATTTGAGGACAGAGCGAGTGCCTCACCCTGGACAAAGCAAAACACAATAAAAGACGCTGGCAGCGGTGACAGGGTCCCCAGGGCACTTGAGCACAGCTCTAGAACAGAGTGATGGCATCAAGGGGCTCAGGCCAAAGGAGCATCTGAGCAAAGTCAAGACCAGTGGGCAGCACAGTGTTGCTGTCAAGAGCAAAATGGTGGCTCTGGATTCCAGCCCAGCTATCCCCCTTTTCAATCTTAAAATACTTATTTCACCTCTTTGAGCTTCAACTTCATCACAAAGAAATAGAGATAATAATTTAAAAGAAAAGAAAAGAACTTCATTATAAGAAAGTTATGAGACAAATATACTACTTGGCGCTTGGCACAGGCTAAGCATTTAATGAATGAATTCCCCTTCCTCCAGCAAGAATACGGCCATTTTACGTAAACATGAACATGACTGTGTCCCATTGAGCACGTCAGTGGCAAGGTAGAGATCTTTCTCAGTCGAAGTAAGCAGTCAGGCCCCAGTTAAATCTGTGCTCTTCGTGAACAATTTTGTATTCAACCTCCCAAGGGGAGACTAAGGTACCTACCTGTCAGTTAAATAAATTCGCGAGAGCACCTACAGCACACATGCCTCGACTTTTCTTGATATGGAACCTTCCGTACCATTTTTCTAGGCTCTTCTCTTCGATCTCTCAGTCTTTGGGGTTGGGAGCCCATTTATTTGAGGACTTTATTGTTGTCTGAGTCTCTGAATTTTTAATGCCTTTTAGACACGTAGGCATGAGTTTTAATGGATGCTTTAGCATTATTCATACGGTATGGTTTTTTTAAATTTTGATTTCAATTGGAAGGTTGCTCTATTTGCCATGTGAGCAATAGACTTGGTGCACAGAAATTTTTTTAAAAATTGCAGCGATGCCTCGTATTTTCATGATCAGCATTCTGGTATTTAATAATCCCTTTATACCAAACTTCCTAGGCTACATAATGCTTTTAATTTTAAGAATTTACATTTTCCACTAGGAAAGGTTTTTAATAAGGAACACTCAGTCTCATACATTGTACACACATTCTATACTCATATTCTAAAAATAATTTAAACTCGATACTTCTACCAGATTCCAAAGCAATCATAATTTGCTCACAGGTTGAATATCCAGAGTATCTCAACTTGGAGTAAGCAAAAGGCAACTATGTCATCAACCTAATTAAATCATGAAAATTTACCCACATATGGCAGTTTTCAACATACGTGATGAAATTCAGCTGAGCTTTTTCTTGGCTACTCATAGATCTCCTACCCACTTAAGTATAGATTACTGAAAAATGTGATATCTGGTTACATTAAATAGTCACATATTTGCAAATGGAGACCGTATTTTTAAAAAATCTGTCATATGCTTTATTCTGAAAGCTGATATTATAAATTCAATATAATAGAAAGAATTAGGTAAACTCGGATTTTTAATTAAGTCTATCGAGAGACCAGAAGACTGTAGTTAGTATTTAATTCTATGCTAAAACGGCATTAAAGTTGTGTGTGAATTAACATGATTTTATAAGAATTAAGCTGCTTTTCATTCATCAATTAAAAGTTGCAGCTCGATCCACCAAGTCCGTGAAGAGATTTTGAAATGGTTGAACATGAAAGAATGTGTTGTAGAGACCAGCCTGAGAGACACATCCTACTGCTGTTGGGGGTCTTGTCCTGGATGAGACCCTGTTCAGAAGAGTCTCCTTGAATAACTTCGGAAGTCTCCAGGATCATTTGCTGTGGTCATTACTTCAGTAATGCCAACGTGGGGTGGGTGGGAAGCCCTGTTGGCGGCAACCACTGCGTATAGAGAATTATACCATGTATAATTGGAGGGTGTAGTCTCAGATTCCAACTTCATAAAGTCATGAGCAGATGAAATCTCATGTTGTCGATGGTTGTAGTCAAAAAGCTTAGACCTCTAGCATTGCTTTCTTGCTGCTCTAGCTGAAATGATACTTGCTTCCTGTCTGGGGATAATGACATAGAAGAAATTCAGGTGGATATTGAAATTATTAAAGATTTTTGGGTTTTCTTAGAATGCACATGGCTTTTATGTCCATTTTCCATTTCTCTTATTTCCTACAAGATACTTTTATTAGGAAAAGCAAAAAGTTCATGCTCTTATTCTTCATGACCGGGAGCCCATTTTCTTGGTTATTATCTGGACACTAGATTGGAACTAACATCTTAGTTTAGCTAAATAAGCCAAAGATTAGCCTTAGCCGTGATT
Source organism: Pteropus vampyrus (assembly GCF_000151845.1). NCBI lineage: Eukaryota > Metazoa > Chordata > Mammalia > Chiroptera > Pteropodidae > Pteropus > Pteropus vampyrus. The sequence continues at coordinate 3,939,810 of NW_011888879.1, forward strand.
TAGAGATAGAAATAACTCATATTTAAATATAAAGTCATACAAAACAATTCTGCTTGTGTATTGTGTTTTGCTCTGTCTTAAGTCAACACATTGGAGAGGTTAAGTGACCTGCTCATAGTTAGATGACAAACGTCCTCACCAGACTTGTCCTTTAGCTTCTACTTGGAGCCAAGTGCATGTTCAGCTCCATAATGAAGGGTGCCAGCTCCTCCTGTAGGTTCCCTGCATCATCAAAGTTGGAGGTTTGGAGACAGTTAAAGGCCAATGCAGAGTCCAGCTTGTCACTTCGTACAGGTTCCAGTTTGTCACTTCTCTCTTTGCTTCGTTACCATCTTTCTTTTCTGCTTTCCCTACTGACCTCGGCCCAGCAAGAGATGTGGAAATAACAGGAGAAAGTAAACTACTTAATTAGTTCCCATAAATTGTGTGAGGTCAAATCTCTACAATAATCTCCTATTACATACATAACTTCCTAGTGGTTTTTCTTCTTTGATCAAATCATGACAAAACTGGGGTTTGTTTTGGTGCCAAGAGTGTATAAGCCAGAATTTATTTCCCTGGGAAAGCTTAGCTCACAGGAGTTATCCACTAAAGACATATAATGATGCAACAAGTCTGCTAATAGGTGAGCTAGCGGGAAATTTGACTACAAAGAAGAAAATCATTTACCAATTTTAACAATTTTCAAGATTTTTTTCTCTGTATATTTAGAATCTTACTACGTCTGATAGTAGTTTTATAAGGTAATAATTTTATAGAAATAGAAATTCTCTACTGAATCTGTGATAGATATATCCTTTTGAAACATAAAATAAGGTACAGGCTAGAAAATCTGGAAAAAAACAATATGCATCTGAGAACTAAGCCGATGGATTATCTTGGGTAGTGCTGGAAGCTTGGCTTTTGGAAGCAAGCTTCCATTTATTGTGTAACTGTGGGCAGGTCTGAGCCTTGGGTTTCCTATATGTAAAATTCTGCTTATTCTAGAATTGTTGTGAGGGCTAGATGAAATAATGTATCAAGACCAAACAAGTAGATAGATGAATGCAAGATTCGCCATACATTTCCATGTCCAATTGGTATCTGTGCACAGTTCTCACCTCTTTCATTTGAAAATGCCTTTGAGGGTGTGGCTATATTTTTTTCATCATTGTTCCAATATTGTGTGAGGCGTTCTGTAACTGGCATGTATTACGTGCTCAACATTATCTGTGCTACAAATGAATGAATGTCCAGAGGCACATCTTTATTGTCGATGCAGCATATCTAGACCTGGTGTTTGTTATATCTTCTCTTCTGAGATTCAAGGTAGGTAAAGCTAGTCACTAGGTTTGGAAATTTAGGAGTATTGCGTAGATGAATGTCTGAGAATCACTATGCCTTGTGTAAGGTCGAAGTTAAGGATTTCTCATTTGCAGATCTTAGAAGGCCTAACACATGCAGTTATGATTGGGCACCAGTGGATGTCACCCTTAGAACACACAAGTGTGCTCTCAGGCCCTCTTTGGGAAGGCGAGGCAACTCCACAGATGTTTGTTTATTTCCCCAGAGTAGTTGGGAAGTGATGTTGGTCTCCAGATGTCACCCGTCACAATGGAGCCCCTCGCCCTGTGTCTTCATCCAAGAGTAGAAAGAGGGATTGCGGAATGCTTTGCAAAGCATGCTTTTATCTATAGGAATGGCGTTCATTGATTGATGGAATTTGGGGAATGTTTTTGAGTGAATTAATATCATTAAAAAATGTCGTTTGGCTGTAATAGTATTTGCCTCTTGGAAGAGAAGTAGGAGATTCAGTTACAAGAATAGGAAGAAGATTTACTTTTCACTTCTGCGTCTGTTGTTTGTGGTTTTGCTTGTATTTTGTTATACAATCACTCATTCAAAAAGTAGCGATTAAAGATTAAATAAAATGATATTTGGTAAAATCTTGAAAGCGTATTCTTCCTTATCTGAATTGTTTGTCTTATTGACAAAAAATTACTGACTCAGGAAATTTCTGTTCTGATAAAGAAACACTGATAATGTTCTTTGCAATGTTGTTGATTTCCATTCGTCAGACTGGTCTCTCCTTCAGCCAATAATTCATATTCATTTATTTAAATTTTTATTATGCACATGATGATGTGTTATTTGTGGGTTCACTGGCAAATAAGAAAAACACAAGTTTTTAAAAGAATTAAAGAAAAACATTGGCTTTAACATTATCCTTTTCTGGTTTATAATTCACAGGTAGATTGACAAATAGGCAAGTTTACAATAAAGTGTACACAGTCTGTAATTTCATACAAGTAAAAATGTATTGTGAAGTTGACAAAATCAAGGGCTTTCCAACTGGGAGTATAAATCGGTACAACCTGTTTTCATGGCAATTTGGAGATATGTCTCAGAAACCTCAGGAGTTATCACAATTTTAAAAAATTTTTATTTTTCAATTAGAGTTGACATTCAGTATTATTTTATATTTGTTTCAGGTGTACAGCACAGTGGTTAGACATTTATATAATATGCAATGTGATCCCTCTGATTAGTCTAGTACCCACATGGCACCACACATAGTTATTATTATTGACTTTATTCCCTATGCTATTCATCAGAATTTTTTTGACCCAGCAATTCAATTTCTAGAAATCATCCTTAGTTGACAAAACAAAGATGTAATTTAAAAGTATTTACAGGAAACAACTATTTATGTTGAAGAAAAATTTTAAGTAAGAAAGAGGAAGCATCAAAATTACCCCTTGGCAGAAAAATGTGACCAGGATGTAGCAGTTGACAAAATACAATACAAAGTTGCCTCTGATAATGCGGCCATCCCTTCATCTTGAGCTTTGTGCAAGCAAATTCCCATGAAGGAGGATGGCAAGAAATGAGTCTTCTTTACTTTGATTTTTAGGAGGAGGGAATGGACGAGGCTCTGTGGACCAGCAATACTCCACACAATGCAAGACACCTCATGACATAGGCAGACAGTTGTGTGTTCAACAGAAACTGACACAAGTCTACTATGGCTAACCTAGGGAAATGGCACTTCTCTAAATCAGATTGGTTTCAGTTCTGTCTATTGACAAGATTGAACTTCAGGTTGAAGAAGATAGAACCTTGTCAAGATGAAACCACAGTGTAAAGGTAAGTTGAGATTCACTTGATTGCTTTAAATGAGTTCAAGCCTCCAGGACTGAACAGATTAAATCCTGGGCTACTGACAAAACTGGCAAATGAATCTATCAAGTTGGCTTGAGAGATCTCTGTGCCACTAAGAAGAAGTAGAGAAATACTGGAAAGCTGAGTTTAAGTAGTGATTCTTTTGATTTTCAAAAGGATAAAGATTCTGAACACGGTCTTTGAGCAGACAGGTGAAGCTGTTTATTCCACTTCACACCAGGGTCCAGTTGGATGACCTCAGGTTCAGGTTCGTCCTCATGAGCCCTGTATTATTTTCCTGGGGCTGCTGTAACAACATACCACCAACTGGGTGGCTGAACACAACAGAAATTTTCTCATACCTGAGGGCTTGAGTTTCACAATCAAACTGTCCACAGGGCCATACTCCATCTGAAACCTGTAGGGGAGACTCTTCCTGCCTTTCCTAGCTTCTAGAGGTGGCTGTCAATCTTAATGTTTGTTGGCCATATCACTCCAGTCTCTGCCTCTGTCATCACTTGGCGTTTTTCCTGTGTGTCTGTTTCTTCACGTGACATTTTCTTCTTCATATAAGAACACCAGTCATATTAGATTAGAGCCCACTCTAGTAACCTCATTTTCAATTGATTGCATCTCCAAAGAACTTATTTCCAAATAAAGTCATTTTTGCAGTAGAGATTAGGACAAAACATACCTTTTTGGGAGATAAACAACAAGCACCCAGAACAAGCATCCTCTCCCTTCTTTTTCTTTATCCCTTTGTTATCATATTCTGTTTGATACTCTAGAGTCTCTTCCTTATTCTATTCTATACCATATGTTCACACCCACAACCACTACTTCTAAACTTTTTCTCACATTTCTTTTCATTAGGATTATTTTCATTCTTTATACTCAGGTGACCAAGGTAAAAATTGAAATTTGTAAGTGTAATCAAAGATGAAAAGATTGAAAAATGCTCTATTCGAATGGCATCCAGCCTAAGGGAGACTGAGACAACCCATACCATTCATCCTTTCTTGAACTCTGTCTTTTTGTATAAAATGACCTCTAAATCTCCTGGCTTGAGAAGTAATAATATGTGTGAACAAACCAGGGTAGCCAACATTTCTGAAACAGAGGCCTTTGATTAGGGGCGGGGATTAGGGCAGCTTGAAACAAACCCTACTGTTTGGCATACTGGGGTCTGCAGATAAACTGTGGTACATCCTCATTTCTCCATTGGAACAGATGTATCAACAATCCTTCTCTCGTGTTGTTTTTGGCTTACACTTCAAGGTTTCCTCAAACCCAACATCTGAAGCAACTTCCAAAGAATGGAGAAACTGTGGGAGTAGCAATTTGAAAGAGCCTACCAGGCAAACAGTTAGAATCCAGTCTGTAGGTCTGGTCATTGTTTCTGATGCATATAAAAGGTTGCCTATTTTTCATCTCTGTACCATGTTCCAAAGAGGTAATAATAACGAAGTGTTATGCTGTAAAGGAACAGCTCTGCATCAAATGCATGTCCTTCTTTGATCCAGCTGAACCAGATGATAGTTATTTTGCTGTCAAGAGAGCAATGACAAAAGGCCAACCAATCTGTAACATTTTAGCTGGGTGTGTGTCAGTTGAGGACAGATGTGTGTGCCTGTTCTAACTGGAGGCTAAGAAAGCTCAGTTTCATTTGTTCAGAATCCAGATGTAGCAATTGGTACTCAAAAGTCAGTTTACAGGAATGAAGCTTCTGAGGTGTGAGAAAAATTAAAGTATATCCATGTTTTACCTTTTGTCTGTGGAATAATACCATGAAGGGAGCTGAGTGGATGAATAGAAGTGTTACTTCTTGTTCATTCTCATTGGCTTTGAATAAAAGCTAGTTTGTGCTACCTGGGAAAAAGTGCTTTCTCTCTCTGTCTTTCTCTCTCTCTGTCTCTCTCTCTCTCTCTGTCTCTCTCTCTCTCTCTCTCTCTCTGTCTGTCTCTGTCTGTCTCTCTCCCTCTCCCTCTTTCTCTCTCTCTGTATCTATCATCTATCTATCTATCTATAATCTATCTAATCTTTTTTTTTTAAAAGAAACATTTTTCTATGGTGCAATCAGATAGTTTGAGTTGTGGTTTACTTCAAAGTGAAATTAAAAATTGCAAACAAGATTGGACATCACTTAGCTTGAAAATGTCAATTTAATATATTTTATTCTTGCTTTTAATTTTACTTGACAGCAAGTACTTAGGAATTTTGCCCGCCTATAGCAATGGCTTTCCAAACACTGCCAAGTGCCCTATTTTCTTCTATGATTCCTCCACAATTGTTGGTACCTTTGATCTCAGACCAGGAATGAGAATTATCATGAAGACAACACCCCATGTTATCAGCTGCAGCAAGGACCCTGTTTGCCTTTTAATGGCCAGATTCAGGCTTTGCCAGAGAAACAATGGTTGGGCACCCCCAGAATTTTGAGGGGATCCCATTTCTGAGACAGATAGGCCTGGTTTTCTGGTGCCAGTAAGTCTACCTCTGGCTTTCTGGACTCCTTGCTCAGTGTCTGGAACATTCTCATTTAAGAAGGATGAGACTAAAACTCATTCGACTTCACCACCAAGAATAGGGCATTCAATCATTTTGCTTTATGGAAAATAAATGAACTTTAGCAAACTATAAAACAATCTATTTCTAAATTTTCTACAAGGTTCTTCAGTTTGGGATGAAGACCAAGTTCCCAGGGTTGGTCTCATTGAGTCTAGCCCTTCTGGATCTCTCAAAGCAAATTTTTTCACATGACTCTGGAAATAAAGTCGAAACTCCTTAAAAGGATTTATGGGACCATTCATATTTTGGCATCTGCTTAGTTCTCCAGCTTTTTAGCCACACTGTACTCACTCTCCTCTGAATCTCTGTGGCCTTTATCCACTGACTTTTTTCTTGCCACCTGAGTAATGCGTGGCCATCCACTGCACAAAGGTTAAAAGCCAATGATAATCTGGTTTTACATCTTGTCTCTGCCACTTATTATCTATATTGTTTGGGCAGGTTACCTCCCTTTTTATGCCTCTGTTTCTTTACTATAAGCTAGAGACAAATTACGGTACCCACCTCAGGGAATTGTTAAAGTCTTCGCTGACTAATTTATGTGATATATGTAGAGCATGTAGAACAGTGTGTGGCTCAAGGGTGAACAAATTTTATTACAATTCAGGTTTAGCTTAGCTGTTACATTCCTTGGGGCCCTCTTAGCCCTGATTTGGTGGCTCCCATGTGACTTAATTGTACCCTGTGCTTGGTCTATCTTTGTCATATCATCTTGCCATACCACACGATATTGTCAAATGGGAAGAAAGTCTATGATGAGATGATCTAGAACAGTTTTGTTTGTAGGTAATTAATACTGTTACTGCGGAGTAATTAACTTCGTCTCTTTTTGCTCTTGTATTGAATATTCAAGTCTCTTCAAGAATGCCCCTTGAGTTCCCAAACCACTAACCCTCCAAGGTACCACATGAGCTTAGTTTTTAAAGAAGGACAAGATGACAGCCACTTCTATGAAACATCCTGTTCTTTTTTCTAGGCAGACAGAACTTCTTTTCACATGCTAATTCACTACCAGCGAGTCCCGAAAGCCAAAGAAATGAATCTTTGGCACGGGACCCCCCTTCCCCCCTTTTTTTAAACCAAGTTTCTCTATACCAAGAGTAGGGTGCCTTGTGGAGTTCATTATGATGGAATTTTACCTCTGTCACAGATCTGTTTTTCGCTCTGCCTCACACTTGGTGAGAAACATTCAGATGTATGTAACACATTCACAGGCACATACGTCTCATCACATATGTTTTACCACTGCTTTTCATACTATTGGCCATATCCTATAAATGCCATAGGAGACACACACCATCTCGCCTTGTTGGGAGCTATGATCATTGGGCACTGGTAAATGATTGTTTTTTCAGGCCATGAACTTACCAGGAGTCAAGAGTATGAGAAGTTTGACTCTGCCTGAACACACAAGAGAAACCCAGAAGGAAGATGGAGCAGTCAGCAATCCTCTGAATGCTTTCACATACTGGAGAGTGAAGTTTCGTGGAGACCAAACATCTGGGAAAACTGACCAAATAGTTCATTTGCCGGCCAGATGGTTCTATGTATTACTCCAATTTCTTTAATCTCATTATGTCTCCTTGACATCAAAACAGCTGATCCATTTAGTAACCACTCTTCTCCTCCTCCCACTCAATTTTTCATTTGGTCTTACTCTGTACTCCCAAGCTCCTGTCTGTTGTTCCACTTAATTGCTCACTCTTTAAGTTGCATTCCTCACGTAAGTGAATATGAAGCAGTAAATGAGCATATAGCATAGCATGGCAGAAAATTGGCATGTTTAATCCCATTAACCATAATTTCAGGGATTTTTGATTTTGGAGATAAAGATGGAGTTGTTAAAAGCTTTTGAGCCATTTTTAAGTGTCTTTAAGTTAATACTCAATATAGGTTTTTTTTTCCTTCCACCGAAAGCCAGGCATATCACTAAAACTCTTCCCACTCACCACAACTGTGTTAGGCATTTGTAAACCACTCATACACTTATCAAACATTTTTTCAGTCCTATTATATGCCAAGCTCTGGGCTAAGTGTAGGAGGCACATTATTAATAAATGCCTCGGTGTGGACTCTGAAGAATCATATAAACAGATAACTACCATGTACTATTTTTATAGATGGAATTGTGTGCTCCCATAATTCGTTTATTGAAGTTCTAATCTCCAATACCTCAGGATGCAACTGTATTTGGAGACAGGGCCTTTAAAATGGCAATTAAGTTAAAATGAGGTCATTAGAGCAGGATTTAATCCAATCTGACGGGTGTCCTTGTAAGGAGAGGGCTTTTGGACACACAAAGAGACACCAGGGGCATGTGCACACAGAAAGGTCATCACGTGAAAAAGTCACAATGTTAAGTTTTTTTACACTTAAAAATGTATACTTTAATAAGTATAAAGTATACAAAAAATGGGTAAGCTTGTGGAGAAGTTGACTAAGAGTTTCGTGTCCTTCTAAATTTTCTATATGTAATCTTTTACAGAATATTTATTAAAGTTGTTTAATGTATAATTTCTCATCTATCATTTTGGAAGTTCTTTATTGTAAAGACAATTCTTTTGTCTGATGACAAACAGCAACCACATCAGCCGTGGTGTTTCTGTACCTCCACGTTGTTGCTCAGAAGTGGCACAGTTAATAGACTGAACATAAGGGTTAAAAGCTTGGGCTTCTATTTGGTGTGTTCTCTTTCTTTGAGCTTCCTCCATTGAGATTCACAATCTCTTTGGAATTCTTCAGTCTATCTCCCATGCAGCTTTGGAAGGCTCAGCTTCCCTAGAAAGACCCAGGGTAAAGAAGTAAATAATAATCATTAGTCTGATTTTGGTCCTTGGTCTTACTCAGGTTACCTCCTTAGCTGTGTAAGCAGAATCTGTGTAAGCAGAATCTGTCCCAGCCCAAGAGGACTCTATATTGTTGTCTTAACTTTTTATATCTCTATGTAAACTGATTGTCATTGGGTGGCAAATGGTTGAGGATCTTAGGTATTGGCTTAATATCATCTCTACATTACCAGAAAGTATGATGCAGGTTCCAAGAACGAGAGAGACCATTTCTAGTTGAAGATGATTCTGCTACTGACTTGAAGGTGGGAGAACCAACAAAGATGGAAGTAACCTGATGCAGCTAAGATGTATCATGGCCAGGATAAGGGCCGAGGTGGTAGAAATGGGAGGGAGGAGCGTTTCCCAAAACCGCTGTGAAGACCTTCCAAATTCCCAGGCTATTCCTCTGAGAATAGTTTGAAACAAAATCTTGGCAGAGGGTGGTGATTGGGAAACTACAATTATTCTGACCAGTTACGTGTCCTACTGCTGCTCCAGCTTGGCAGTGAGCTTTCTGACTCAATGGAGTGGTGATTACATGCTGAAAACTTGGCCTCAGCTTGTCCCCTCCAAGGGCCCCTGGAATGCTGCATTTAATCAGCAGACTGGTCATCAAGGGTCACTTGACATTTTGAAAATGTGTTTTAGATACCTGGGAAAGTCTGTTGATGCATTCTTTCAGTGTCCCTACGGAGTTGGAATAAGCCATGGCCAATGGGACACGTCAGGCACAGCCTCCACACATGGAACCACTTTATTTGGGAGCCCAGGCCAGAGCACAATGAGTGGCCTCTAGCCTGCTGTCTGATTCGGAGGTGGAGGAAACTGGAAACATAAGGGCATTACCTTGTACGGATTACAAGCTTGAAAATCAGGCATGCTGAGAGCCTGAAAACCAACAGAATAAGAACAAAGTGGCTCAGTGTACAAGGGCAGCCTCCTAGCACAACAGAATCATGTGGCAGCTAAAGATTTTTCCTTTGTCTCATTGTTCCTTGAATTCTGGGGAAAAAAGCAAGCAAATGTCCCACTGGGTCAAAGTGCATTATTATCATTAGGAAACATTCTTAGGGTGGCTAGAACATAAAGCTTCTTCATGGGCTTCGGGAAAATAATACCCCTCCCCCTAACACACACACACACACACACACACATATCCATCCATCCATCCATCCATCCATCCATCCAACCATCTATGGGCACCTTCTTACTCTGTGAAATCATGTAAAAATGGACATAAGTCTTAAAAAGTCTCAACAGCAGAGGAAGGTCAAAGGCCTTCTTTATCAATTTTCCTTGCTAATAGTGAGAGGGGGATTTGTGTGTTGGTTGAATGAATGTAAAACCACTGGCTTTTTCTTTTTTTTTAAAGGCATCTGGTTTTGTTTTTTTTTTTTTTTTTCCATTTCACACGTCTTCCTACTAGGAGCCATCTTCTTTGTTCCCTATCAATGCCAATGCTACCTCTTTATCTCCCACCCACCCAAAGTAACAAAAACAAAGGAAATACATGTATACATATTGTCTATGGCTGCTTTTGTGCAAGAATAGAGTTAAGAAGTAGCAAGAGAAAACACATGGCCTATAAAGCCTAAAATATTTATTATCTTTCTCTTTACAGAAAAAGTTGGGTGACCACCTGTGTAGATCACACTTCTTATGTTGAGATCAGATTAATTATATTGTGTCATATGTATATATGATACATGAGATTGTGTATATTTGAGTCTAATATTACCTATTAGATTTCTCATTTGCCCCCTTGGTTTCCTCCTTTTGGAGACCTTCCCTTCCCGCTAGTCTTCCCATCCAGGGTCTTTGTGGATTTGGCAGGATCAGAAGACTGTCATGGCAAAAAACAAGATGTGGGCTTGCTCCTTACAGCTTTGCTAGATGCTCCATACCCTGTTCTGTAATACTGAGGGAATATTTGGCCTTGGTGATTGATATCATCGTCTAACTCTGCTCAACCACTAGGGTGATTATGAGGCATTTCAAGGAAATTTTGTCAGAAGTCCTTGGTCAAAGTCAAAATTATGGCTGGGTATTCTGGCTCCATACAGGAATTTCTAAAACAAATAGTATAGTAACCAGAAGTCTATTTCTACTAAGGACTGTGCAGTAGCTCATGGCTGGTCACTCTATGCTCGCAGAACACTAGACAGAGGAAATGAGAAAAAATAATGTGGTTTAATTCAGGGTCATGTGTTGGAACTGTTTACCAAAGTAGGCTTTGAAGTGTCCTTTCTAAGGGTTGACGAGTCACTCAGGTGTCTTGACTGTATATGTTAAACCAGCATTTCTCCAACTGTTCAGTGGGATATTATAATGTAGTGGGGGGAAAAGGTTTGTGATTAAATATTCTGGAAAATATTGACTTGAACAAATTAAATCTATTTACTTACTACTGCTCTTCTAAGACCCTTTAAGTGTTAGCTTTCACAGTAAATATTTAATAGGAGGACATATTATACAGTGTTTCCCAAACTTGTTTGATCTTGGAACCCAGATGACTCAAAGTACCTTAACTGAACTGACGTTCTACAGAATATTGTTTGGCAAACACTGAGTCAGATAATCATCTGCCTGGCTGCCAGGCTGTAGACTGGATTTTTCTAGATTTCTTTGCACAATGTGATTCTAAGTAAAAATCCTTCATTCATAGGCCATGTTTAGGCCTCCACGAGGTTATTACCTATCACAGGTAGTAGATGAGATATAAAGAATCTGTTTAGGTAGGTGAGAAAACTGTCATGCAAAGGAGATATTATTTGACTCGAAGTTTTAAGAGGTAGAGGTATGATATTTCTGCCATTAATTAGCTGTGCTATTTTAAGGAAGTTACATAAGTCATCTGAGTCCTAGGATCCTGACTTATAAAATGTGAATAACAATATAGTATTACCTATCTCAAGAGCTGTTGTGATAATTGAATGATATGTGACATGACATATGTGACATATGCACATATGTGTGGGTGTGTCTATGAACTTTAATACCGTTATAGCTGTAAGGAAGCAATTTTAGATTTTCAATAAAGTTAAGAAAAAGGATGTGAAAATTTTATTTAGGCTGGTTTTCCTGTAACATTGTTTTTTTTATAAAATAATTTTATAAAAGAGTCCATCAAGATATTACATAGAAAATACACACTAAGGTAATATATATATACACTTCATAAAAATAGAATACATCTTGGCAATTGCTTCCAGAGTCTGTTACCACCATGTACAGTGTATTGACGTTAAACATTTATGCTAATTTGAACATATGAGGTTTTTCAAGAAAAACAAAGAAAAATGTCCCACTGATATTTTAAAAAATGGTTTCCAATTGAAAGGAAAGTTAAAAAGATTATGGAATGTAAACGTTAAGGAGCTAACTGAATGGAAGATTATATCAAATGTTAGGGCAAAGATCTATGCCATTAACAACTATCCGAGGAGAAAGTAATAT